>NC_083764.1:56075330-56375330 GCF_963514075.1 Conger conger
GGGGCCCGGGCAGGGGTGGGGGGGTCGCAGCGTGGAGGAGAACAGTGTCGGTAATTAGTGGTATTTCTGCAGAGCTTCTTTGGTGGTCTCTCTGTTTAAAACTACAGTCCTTGTAATCTCCCATCGCCATCCACCAAACACCCCTCCCTCTCTCCCTCCCTCCCTCCCTCCCTCCCTCTCCCCCGCTCCCTCTCCCCGCCACCTGAATAGAACGCCCCTGTGCTCCTGCCAATACAAACCGGGCTGTGTTCGCGGCTGCAGGATCGAGCACGTCAGAGCCCCCCCCCCCACACACACACCCCCACCCCACCCTACCCCCCCCCCCCACAGAGCTGTGTCTGTTTTGCTTCTCCGGCCGTTCTGGTGGCAGGCTTCCTTTGCCAAGGCAGACGGATGGGTACGCACACGCGTGGACACACACAGATGCATACACACAAACGCACGTACGCACGCACACACACACACACACACACACACACACACACACACACACACACACACACATATATGCCCCCCCACCCCATGGCTGGTACTCCCTGCTTTTCCCCCAGAACTAATCTCCACAATTTCAAAATGATTTGTCCTTTGAGCTTGACGATTTCATGTTTCCAAGATCAATAGGTATTCTTGAAAATATACAGTTATGATTTTATCATTTTTGTGAACAAGAGATTTGTTTGCTACAAATTTGTAATGAATAGCAAAATCTAAGGATTTAGCATTCTTGAATTGGCATCTTAACAATGCAATCAGCTTTAGAAAACGTAGTAAAACCCCACACTCTATTTTGTTGAGTGGTTCGTAGCCACATTGCCTTAAAGGTTTAATCGCGTGTAGAGGAGTCTGTTCTGGTAATGTCCGTTTAAGGCAGTCTGACTGGAGCTGAATCTATTAATTAATCTACTACTCAACCCGACAGTTCCTTAGAGTCTTTAGTTTGGACACGGTAGCAGAAGAGTGCTGTGCGTTTGAATCCGCTGCTAGCGGCGCATTAGCTTAGCGCTACGGTTTGCGGACAGGAGAATGGCAGTGCCAGCAGACGGGGCCTGAGCACGTTATGCGGGGGGCAGGTGAGGGGGGGGGCATTTAGACTGCGCACCGCTCACTTCCTGTCCTCCAGGGACGACAGGCTGGCAGGCGTGGCGGGGCGAGAGGGAGCTCACCGGGCATCTGCTGAGCAACCCCCCTCCCCCCCCCTTGCCTGTCCCCCCAAAAACCGGGAGAGAAAGGGAAAAATTGACGGCTTTCTCCAGCGCCATTGTTGTCTTTAGCGCGGATGTCACCGCTCTTTCACACGCGCTCGGAAAAGCCGCTGTTGTTTTTAATATATATGCTAATTATGTCTTTAGAAAAATAAAACAAGGCTGCTGAAAAACGGAGTGGTATAGGGTTTCTCGTTTTTGGGCTGGGGGGCTGGGGTGGGGTGGGGGGGGGGGTGGGTGAATAAGGGACAAGACCCTCAGCTGTGCAATTAGCCAAACTTGAAAGCAGAAATGAAGTTCATGGTAAATATGTTCGTGCACCGAAAAAGCTGGCCCGGGCTGTTCGTGTAAACATTAAACTGTGCAAATAAAGTTTTATGGAGCCAAGCTGATCCCAGGAAAATATTATTCTTTAAATGCTGTAAACAGACATTGGCATAAGGAAGTGTGTGTGTGTGTGTATGTGTGTGTGTGAGTGAGTTAGTGCGTGTGTGCATGTACACATTTCTATGTGTGTGTTCTCGTTTACACAGTTCTGTGTGTGGCCGTGTGTGCATCTGTGTCTGTCTGTCCCTCTGTTTGCCTGTCTGCTGATAACGCACTTACCTCAAACACTCAAAGCACTCTATCTGAAACCATGGGTCAGGACCCAAACAGAGTCTATGAGGTGGGTCCCAGAATGAGTCTGTAGTCTACAAGGCTCTGCTAGTATGTGTATTTGATGGTTCCCTGAAAGGTGCTACATTTCTCATTTGCGTGTTAAATACTGATTTTTAAAAGTTTAACAGCAAGCACTCGTCATTGTTTTTGGCAAGAGCAGTTAACAGAATCCATATTTTTCTCTGTGAAAGTCTCAAGTAAATTATTTTTAAAAATGACCCGTTTTATCCCCTTATTAAGAGTCTCTCTCCCGCTAACGAAAGCATCGGAGGACCTTCCTCTGGCCCACAATGCCTGTGTGCATATCTGTCTCTGCTCAGTGTCTCTGGAAAGCCCACCTTCGCGAGCTCTGTGGTACAGGTGACGCAGAAGTGCGGGTTCGATCGCTGGGGTTGCTGACGCTGCCGTCTCTCCCACACAGGTGTAACATCCAGGGCAGCGTCATCTGCAGCAACGCCGTGATTGGACGAGGCTCCGACATCAAGTACTGCTTAGTGGGGAGCTCCCAGCGCATCGAGCCCGAGGGTAAGTCTGGCCAATCGCAGCCTAGCGCCGCATGCTAAAGCCCCGCCCACTAAAGCCCCGCCCACAGCAATGCTAGCAGGAAAACAGCAAGGCTAATCATTCATTCACACCATCGGGGAGGATTTAGTACGGTTACACTCCTCGACTGATACACAGTAAAATGCCCAGTGTTAATTGAACAGAGTCATGAGTACATGTGTCCAATAGGGACCAGTCTGTACTGTACGGTCTGTGTGTAGTAGACTTAACACTGAGCATTTTAGTGTGTAGCAACTGATCCTGTCTGGTCCACAGCAAACTCTATATCCCAAAAGCTACTCCGAAAGCTTTGTTTCAGAAAACCATCCATCCTCTACTCTAATCTTTGGGTAACCTCTGTCTTTATTCCAACATAAGGAGAGGAACATGTTCTACCATATAAGTTTTGATGGCGTTAACAGCCCTTGTGAATTGGCAAGCTGGAGTGAGGTTCATTTGAGCTTCCTCTGAAGAGAAGCCATTAGCGCTGGTGTGTGCGACCCCTTCGCACGCGAACGGTCCTCACAAGTATAGAAGAACACGACTGTTGGACATCACTTTAGCAGCCATCTGCCCTGTGTTAATACCCAAATGACCAAATTTTTTTATTCTTAGTAGAAATGGTGTGTGTGTGTGTGTGTGTGTGTGTGTGTGTGTGTGTGTGTGTGTGTGTGTTTTAGAATTCTTAAGGATCTTTTTCTTCTTCTTTCTTTGTTTGGTCTGCATCCTTCAGAAATATGAAAAGCGTGTGCCTACAGACTGAGTTCCGCACAGGAAGGGCAATGGTAGCTGATGCAGACCACAGTCATTTATGCCTGTGTAATTAGCTGCAGAGTGTAATTAGCAGCAGTGGGCAGCCCCTCTAATTAAACTGCACCTGAGCACCGCCTTGTGTTTTACATTCAGCCTGGGGGCGGAGTCCAGTGCAGCCGTGATATAATGGCCCCGCCCACGTTCTCCATTCTGCTTTAATGGCTTATTAACATGAACCGCTCGTCTGTAATTGAGTCTGTGTTAACCCCTCCCCCTCCTTTTTTGGTTCGAGCAGGGGGGTAGATTTGCTATGTGTGTTTCAGTGTGCGTGTGTGTGAGTTGGTTGTGGCTGTGTGTGTGTGCGTGTGTGTGTGCATGTGCGTGTGTGTGATTTGCTGTGTGCATATGTGTGCGTGCATGTTTCGGTGTGTGTGTGTGTGTGTGTGTGTGTTTATGTACGTGTGTTTGTGTGCCTGTGTGCACGTGTGTGTGTATGTGTGTCTGTGTGTCTGTGTGTATGTGTGTGTGTGTGTTTGTGTGTGTATGTGTGCCTGCGCGTGTATGTGCGTGTGTGCGTTGTGTGTGTGCATTTATGTGTATGCGTGTGTGTGTGTGTCTGTGGGAAGTCTGTAGAATTCCGGGTGGTCCTGGCCTTCGTCTCTAACCTCTCCATCAGTGACACTGCCTGAGGCTCTCTAAGCTGTCCCGGGCCAGCTCAGCCTAATTGACTGAACAACAGGGTGCTGCCCCCCCCCTCCCAAACTCCTAAACTGCAACATCTCCCTTTAACACCCCCCGCCCCTGCCCCCGTCCCATGTACTGGTTACCCTGGTGGGGCTGGGGACCATTATCCAGACACAACCTCATTGAACATCTCCCCCAAAAATCCCAAATTGCCAGCGGGACCCCTGTTCCTCCCCCACAGGCGCGGCCTGGGACCACCGATTCAAAGGCGAACCCCGTTTTTATTTCACTCCGGGGAAATGGGTTTGCTGACTCCGGGGTGGTACAGAGTAACAGACCCTATTATTATAAAGGCATCCATTTTGTATCTGTGATGAATTTCGCTGGTTTCTTTTTTTCCCCCCCTTGAAATAGTGCTGAGAATTGAAATTTTCCTCACGCTTTTAATGTGGGCTGCGCGCCGCCGTAGAAGGAACATGTCGGTTTGTTTTAAAAAGGACCGGCAGTTTGATCAAGGGGGAAATGTAGAGCGCAATAAAGAACACTGCGGTGACTCTCGAGACTTGGGTGGGTTTGCGGGAGATAAGGTTTGGCATAACACACGGCTGTCTCCAGTGCGGAGAGATACTCCGTTTAAATAATGCATACCGCCTTTCCTTTCGCTGTCAGTGTTTCCCAACAGCCCTGTGAGCTCACCCTGCGTTATGCAAATGTTGTTTTTTATGGCCGAATAATTACAGACAGATGTGTTTTTGGGGGTTTTAATTGGGGTTGACAGTGCCTCTCTCTCTTCACATTACAATTTGGGTCCACCCCATTGGGGTACAATGCAAGACTGAGGCTTTCGTTTTGCTATGTGGCTATTGTTTGACAAGAGAACCAAACTTGTAGTGCAGAGTGAAAATGTTCAGGGTTAAATCAATTCTTAGTAGCTATGGTCGCAATGGGACTGATATGCACTCATTGAATTAACACTGGGCCATTAGCTCCCCCTGACCATCACTGGACTGGTATAAGGCAGTTTAAGTATTCTCACATTACTGTTACATTCATAAGCACAAGGCAGGTGGCATTAAGTGAGAGATGCTCCTCTCCTCTGAACTGTGATAGCTCTCCTGTAGTGCTGTAAGAAAGACCATGACGTGAGGTTAACGGACACTGGCTTGTTCAGTAATGATAGAACATGTACATACTGTACAGAGGGATCTACACGGGGCCTGTCCTGTTAGTGCACTGCACCCTGGGATACGTTGCTGGATGTCTGCTGTACAATAAATTTGAGAGCCAGAACACCCAGAATCCAGTATTGCCTCACTTCATTTCTGAAGCGAGTTGCATTGCTTGTTTGCTTTGTCGCTGACCTTATTCGGAGCGAATCCGAACCGCATTCTGCCCGTTTTATGACCCGTGTCTCCAGCTGCGCTCGAGGGATCGAACGGCTGTGTCCCGTCGAGGATTCGAACACGCAACCCTCAGGTGCGCGGCCCGCCCCCTTCTCGCCGCACGCTATCGGCGGGTCGCTCCGCGTTGGCCGAGCTACGCTACACCGAGCTGGCCGTCCGAGAGCCGTCTCCCACCAGACACCCCCCGAACCCGGGCCGAATCTGCCCAGGGCCCGGCTCCTCCCTGCTAAACGCGTTACGGGAATGTCCGCCGGAGACCACCCCGTAAAGCAGGTGGCGTGCGTCTGCAGGTGTCGATAAAGCGAAGGGCCTGGATCCTCACCACCCGCTACCTCAGAGCCTCTCTCTCAGCTTCTACCTTTCTCTCTGTGTCTTTCTTTCTCTCTTTCCCCCTCTTACTCTCCCTCCCGTTCTCTCCCCTCTCTCACTGTCTCGCCGGGTCTTCCTATTTCTCTCATCTCTCTCCCCCCCCCCCCCCTTTATACCCCCCTCTCTTTCTCTCACACTCTCTCTCTCGCTCTGGATGTGGATCCCGGCTATTCCAGACTATTCTCCCGACGCTCCACGCTCGATTTATCTTTCCTTAAAATGCAAAAACAGCCTTTGTTCGGATTCCTTTTCATCGAAATACGCGTTGTTTACACGGGAACAAGAAAGCCACCCTCCCAGCTTAATTTGGCCTGCGTGCCTTTCTCTGGGAGATTATTAGCTTACGTCCTGATAATTATTACCATTATTGTTTCCAATGGACTGTTTTTTTGTGCGTGTGTGTGCATGTGCGTGTGTGTCTTTGTTTGGTCGTCTTTTGTGATCATGTGTCCATCGTCATTGTTGAAAGAAAGACCAAGAAAAGGCAGCTACCTTGCCTGCCAATATCCCAAATGAATTGCGGTTTGTGAAGCTGCACTTGCGAAATGAATTTAATCGCATGAACTCGTAACTAAGGGGATATTTATGCTGTTGCTACAGGAAGAGGTGTTGAAGCAAGACCTGAAAATCTTCCGAGTGAAAGAACGAAGCCACTGTGTCTTAAGAGCTGTATTTGTGATGTGAAGTCAATCTTCTTCTAGTCAATCTCATCCCAGAAGAAATTATAGTTTGAGGGCCAAAAAATGAATATTCTGAATTGTATACAGAGATGTGTGTGTTATTGAGGGTAAAAGAAAGGTGAATTACTTTAAATGCCTAGATCAGGGCTTCCCAACCCTCTTCCTGGAGATCTGACATCCTATAGGTTTTCATTTCAACCATAATTTGGCTCACCCGATTCTGGTAATTAGCAGCTCAACAAGATCTCTCGCTGTTGATTCAAGGTGTGCTTTCTTAGGCACGGAGTGAAAACATACAGGATCGTAGATCTCCAGGAACTGGGCTGGGCAGCCTTGACCTAGATGGAGATTACTAGTAACAGGAAGGCGCGTGTTCTTGTTGGCCGGCAGTTTGACAGTCTGTGGTTTTACAGAGATGCCCTCTAGTATCCAGCTCCAGATGACTTCGTGCTAACCTAACGCTAACTGTGCATTCTCCTTCCCTTCCAGCTGAAAGAACCAATGAGGTCATCGTTGGAAGCGACCAGCTGATGGAGATCTAGATGCGGCGGAAAGCACCTGAAGGATCCGGAAGTTTCCGGCGTGGAGTTCGTGCACCTGACGGCCGCGGCGAGGCCACGGGCGTCGTCACGGACACTAATCCCTGTTCGCCTCTATTTTTTTTATATAAGGTGTCCAAATAAAAGCAGATTTATTTATCTCAAAACTACTCCCATTTTCTTTCGATGTGAGTGCGAGAAATGCGCGTGCGATGCGCGTAGAGCCCCTTGGATTTACGGTAGAGCCGGAAGCGGTTGTTTTGGTAACCGCGTTTTGAACCCGTTTGAACCGTCTCCGCATGAGCGCGGTCCGTCAGTCACAGCGGCCGTCGCTGCTGCAGGGAGCGGCGACCGCAACGGAGCTAATTTCATTTGTTCTTTAAGTACACACACATACGCATGCACGTACCCGCACACACTCGCGTATGCGCGGCCACACACACACACACACACACACAGGACCGGAGCAACGGACCACCCAGCGAGATCTCTACAAGAAACAGCGATCCCTCCCACTTTTTTTTTTTTTTTTTTTTTTTTACAAAACGCTAGAAAGGAGTCGCTCTACTTTTTTTTTTTTCTTCTTTTTTTTTTTTCTATCTTAAGATTTATGGCATTCCTTCCCTGCGCAACTCTTAAATTACAGGTCTGAAGTTCCTTAGTCACGAAAGAAGCCGTCTGAGGAAGACGGTCGGCCCGAGTAATTGTTTGATTTACAGTGCCTGCTTCATATTGTCTCCGTGCCGACTGGGGCTCCGGTGTCGTCAGCGGCATAATCGCGGGCCTTCGCCTTTTCTCTCTCTCTCGCTTTTGTTTTTTTGTTGTCGTCATTAGCAACAGCTTGAAATAATTACCCCCGAAGTTCCTTTTTTTTTCTGTCCTCTGTCTCTCTTTCCTCCCTGCTTTTCTCTTCTCTCGTTTTAATCCAGAAAATTTAATCGAGTTTCCTCGTTTGGTTTATTTAACCTGTTCGCACCACTGTGGGAAATGTTAGCCTTTTCCCAGCCTGCGTAATAATAATAATTTAAAAAGTCATCTTAAGATCCCGGTTTCTGTCCAGAATGTCTACAGTCTAATATTCTTTTATAGATTTTTTCCCCTTTTCCTCAGAAGAGTATGCAGTCTGCACATGTTCATTTTTTAGGTGATTTCTTGGCTCACTAACAGATTTGTAATGGCAGATTAATTAAATATTATAAGAGGATATATGGTCTGCTTGTGTGTCCTTTGCCACAAGTGTTTGAAAAAAAGAGAAAGCTCCCTCTTTTCCTAGAAATTGGAGGACTGAAATCTGCAATGGCCATTTGGAAATCTACTCCTGCGAACTGCAAAAGCAAGAGAAGACCTCGGTAAACATCTGGTGACTACTATAATCAAATTTAACAAGTCCCAAGTGTGCTATCTGGTTTGAAATTGTAGAAAGAGACTCTACCATTGACATTCAGATCCGAGACAAAGTTGTTCACTTCGAGTCAAATTAATTAGCGACTGATTTGTGTTCTGCATGACCTGTAGCGGAGAATTATATATTCAGTAATTCCTGCAAACAGGAGAATTAGCTGGTCGCTGCTGTTTGGATTTGAGTGGTCTTCCTGGTACAGGATGTATATACTCTTCTCTTTTACCTCGTCCCAAAAACACTAGGCGGAATCAGGATTTTCCCCTTCAGGCATGGCATGCATGTGAGAAATCAGCGTTCTGGTGGATACGTGACCCCCACCTTACACGTTCTGCTGCGCCCAAAGAGGAAAACCCTGATTCAGATGTGTGCTGCTGTGCCCATCATTGGCCCCCATTCCTTGGCGGCCATTTTGGCTCAAACTGGATTTTCCTCTTTGGGGACAAAACTCATGGGAGAAATTGCCGCTCTCAGAGATGCAACCCCAGCCTTGCACGTTCTGCGCCCAACTTCTCCACCACAAGTCGGCGGCCATTTTAGCTCCACTTTCGAAATACCCGGCGGTTTCCTGCCCCCTCAGCTCTCCGCCCGTCGTCTCGGACCCCGTCCCGTTGCGTTGTTCCCGGGTCGGCGCCGCTCCGGGTCGGGCTGCCTGGCCGTCCCGGGCCGGGACCTTTGGGGCTCTGTGCTCAGTGTCACTCCGCGCCCTCCTCGGACCGAACGTGACAGATGCGGCTGTTTTCCAGCGCTGGGGATCGGGTGTCGTCGGGCCGATCGGATGTCGGCGCAGGCTGCCTCCGGGTCAGGCCCGGTGAGGGGCTCCGCGGCCTTTTTGTGACTGCTCCAGGGTCTGGTCACCCGCCCCGTCGGACGTGACGCTCCTGTTGTCTCGCTTGGGTCAGGCTACGGCCCCCGGAAATCCACACCGGCCGTGAAATTTATGGATTCGTTTAGGAGGTTTGATCTTATTCCACCTAATCAGGGTCCCGCTCGCATGGGTCTGCTGTGAGGCTTAGGACGTCATCCTGATGAGTCAGGGCCTGTGTGTGTGCTTGGGGTGTGTGTGTGTGTGTGTGTGTGTGTGTGTGTGTGTGTGTGTGTGTGTGTGTGTGTGTGTGTGTGTGTGTGTGTGTGTGTGTGTGTGTGTGTGTGTGTGTGTGTGTGTGTGTGTGTGTGTGTGTGTGTGTGTGTGTGTGTGTGTGCATTTCTGTGTCTGTATGGGTGTGTGCCTGTGTTTTTGTGTATTTGCGTGCTAGTGTTTGTGTGTGTGTTTGCCTGTGTGTGTGCGTGCATTCATTTTTGTTTGTGTTTTTCTGCATTTTCGTTCTTGTGTTTATGTCTGTGTGTGTGTTTATGCATTTCTGTGTTTGTGTGTTTGTGTTTGTGTGTGTGAATTTGTGTGTGTGTCTGTGCATTTCTATATGTTTGGGTGCGTGTTTGTGTGTGTGTTTTTGTGCTAGCGTTTGTATGTGTGAGTGTGTGTGTGTTTGGGTGTTTGTGTCTGTGTGTGTGTTTGTATTTGTTTGGGTGCATGTTTGTGTGTGAGTTTTTGTGCTAGTATTTTTGTGCTAGCATTTGTATGTTCTGTGTGTTTGTTTGTGCAGATGTGTTTTTGCGTGCTTGCACACCCATGTGCATATAGGTGTTTTCCTCCTCTTCTTCTCTTTTTTTTCTCCACGCTGCACTTAAGACAGGGACAGATCTCGGTGACGTGCAAATCCCGCTCACTCAGAATGAAGATGCTAATGTGTATCGCCGGCGGCTAAATGCGTCCTGACTGGCAGTTACTGTAAGGAGCGTAAGTGCCAGGGTGCTTATGAAGCCCGGGCCGTCGTAAATCACGGAGACAGTGATATAAATACACATCTGGAGCCCGGCCAAATGGCTCTGCCACCGCCTCTAGAGCGGGCTGGCCTGTCTGGGGGGCTGCCTGTTCTGCCTGGGGGGGTCAGACTGACCAACTGACAGGCCCGGAGAGAGAGAGAGCTTCCTGGGGAAGAAGCTTGGGGATTGTGCCCCCTTGCTGTGGGTGTGGGTGTGGGTGGGAAGGGTTTGGGGAGGGGGGGGAGGGGGGGGGGGGAGGTTTGGTTGAAGGCGGGTGGGGGGTCCGAGGCCGGAGGGCGGAACGTGGAGGGTGAGAGGCTGGGCGGCCCACCCAAGTGGCGGGGGAACCTGCGTGTTTGCTGTTGACCCCTGCACATTAACAGAACACTTCCTCAATTTGTCTTCTGTGTTCTTGCGCCACAAACTAATTTCCTCTCTTTCCCACTGGCTTTTAAGGCTCTGTGTGTCCATCCCTCCTCCCCACCCCCACCACCTCCCCAAACCCCCACAACTCACACTCACACACATACACACACACACATACACACTCAAAACACATACACACACATACACACACACACACACAGACACACACTCACACTCACACACACATACATACACACACACACACTCACACACATTCTTTCAGGGGTTTTTTAAGCATCTTGCTTACTGCAGTTGTACGGAGGGGCAGGCAGCCAGAGGGCACGGTGTGGGGTAATAACTTCCAGAAGAGCTGAGATGCTGCGACTACGACCGCTCACTCCTCTGAGTCAGCTGAGCATGCTGGGATTCCACCACTGTCTGTCTGTGTTGTCCCCGGGCTGACCGCGGCGCTTAAAACGCCCTCTGTGCCTGCGTCCTCGGCATACGCAAAACACTTGTTTGGAGACTTTGTTCTTCTTTTGTGTGTAACTTTTATTTTGTCTCTGTAACCTTCCCCAAAATCCCAATAGGAATGAGGAATCCATTGTTTTAATGTTTTGACAAGGTGAAGATGAGTTGGCTTACAGCCTTGCACGTTGCCTTGAAACCACGATTGAACCGCGGTGTCTGCTTGTGTGGTGCCCTGCTGCTTCCCCCTGGAGAAATGTTATTACCTTAAATAACCTGTAATTACCCCACTGTATAGGTTAATGTATTGCGTTTAAGCTACATAAATCACCTATGTTATGACAATAATCTGAGCAATTTAAGGTATGCCAGTGAAATGCTTCAACACAGGCTTTCAATGTACACTGTTAAAAAGGACACATTTTCAACATTCTTAACCTTTCTTTTAAGATCCTCACTTTTCATAATTTTTTAACTGTATGTGGTATAGCAGAAATAGTAAGGACAGTGTTAAAAAAATGCATTGTTTCAATTCTCAAGAAAATTGTGTCCATGCTGCCTTAAAAGGTTTAGTGAAGTTGAGCTGAAGTTGAGTTTTTTTTTCACTAATTAAACAATTTGTCTTCCCAAGGTCACTCAACTCAATTTTAAGCCAGTACGGGCACTAATATTTTTAACCTGACAATAATTTTATACAGTGCAGCTTTCATCTGCATGTGGCACCACACAGCTACAATAATAACTACACCAACATGTTTGCGGCCGTATATCAGGCCCACTCCAAATTCACAAATCTTTGATAATCTGGAGTCAATCTGTTGCTTCAGCCCGGTGTTAGAAAATGGCAGTTAATTTTACACACTTTTCCTGGAACACGATTGCAGCACTGTTCCATTAGATCTGTGCATCTGCTTCAGACCCCAGGGATGGTTTGTCAACATCGCGCTGATGGGTATATTTCATGGCGGTGCCGAGGAATTTTTCTAATGAAAAGTTTCTTTCTGATGTAGAGATTATTTTCCACCCATAATGATCCCATAAATTACTTATTCCATTCTTTCCAGATCAAGATAGAGTAGCCAATGTTCTCTTCCAGTCACATTAGCAAGGGGAAAACTGACTGACTTTGAGTAGGTGTTACGTGGTTTGTCTTCCACCTTTCCTTCAAGTGCGATATATTTAACATGGTATATGTTCTAGAGAGAAATCTTCCCTCTCATTAAAGATTTTGAACACTGCCTGTCTCACCATTACTGACTGTTTTGACGGAAAGGTGAGTAGATTCTCCTGTTTTTTCTCCCGTTTTGAAAGTCTTAAATGACTACGCAATAAGATGATTGATCATACTTTTTGCGGTCACCTTTTTTCAGCCAGGCACTAATTTTTTTGCAAGAATGGAGGGATGGATTTTTTGTTCTAAATGGCGGCCCTGATTTCATTAATTTCAATGGGACTTTATACATTTGTTTTGAATTACATCGCTGCTTTCACTCAGTGGAAAAAAACACAACAACCCAGGTAACAGAAATAATAGAATTTGCATTGCAATGCAATCATTGGGGCAAACTACATAGTTACACTTTACATAGCACCTTTCCTACTGCTATTAATTTAACCCTTTAAGGTATGAGGTCACAAATATGTGTTTGAATATTCTTAACTGGACATTCTAATGCTGATGTAGCTATCACTACTGGCAACGGAAATCATGGAGTTCCAGAACACTGGCTTAGAATTTTGACGGAAAAAAAAAAACATTCCAAAAAAAGCTGTGTTTAACCCATCCAAAAACAGTCAAAAACACAGCTTGTGCAACCCACTATTTTGTACCAATTTAATGTTATTCTAAACCTGCTGGTCTTGATCTTAACACAACAAATAAGCGAGCAGATAAATAAATGAATAAATATGTAAGTTCCTTGTGCAACACCCCAAAGACAAAGGAGTCTGATTTTGTTCTGCCACCTGCTAGCTCGGGTCTAACAATACCTCTGTTACAGAGGAACAAACAAAGACGCCCGAAAATGTCTTTAAGGCACCCATTCATTACGCTGACAAAGGGGGAGAGAAATACATTATCATAATTAATCTTATCTCTGGCGGTGGGTGGCAGGCCTATGCTTTTATAGACCGTCAGACCCTCACAAAGCCTACATGTACACTTGCCATTGTGCGACAAGGCACTTTGGGGGTTAAGAATATTTTAAGCTTTGTAAACATTCCCTCAAACAAACCTGCCCTGTTGCTCGCCACAGAGACTCTGACCCAGTCCCAGCGTCCCTTTTTTTTAATATATCGAAATAGAATTCACAAGTCCTTTTGAATAAAGCATTGACTTTCCGCGTGACAAAGAAACTCAGCACACTTTGCGTTTGCAGGGTCCTCCCACAGGGTATTTTTCATCACCATCCCCACAGCAGATGACCAATATTACCATTGTCCTGTTGTATATGTTTATGTGTAGTACATGCTATAGGGGATGAATAGGGGCCCTAATGTTATAAAGCTCACTGGTCCCCAAGCCTAGAACTATGGCCAAAGTAATGGGATTTCACTCAGATCTGATTTACTTGTGAATTAAGTTTAATTAAGCTAATAAGAGATTCATAATATTTATCTGACACCGCTACATTTCATCTGCTTTGCATTCTTAATTACATGAATGCATTTTTGGGCTGCATTTTTAAATGCAAATATGAAATTGGTATTCAGCATGCTTTTGCAACTGTTTTCCCCTTCATCTGGACTGGAGAGTCTGTTTTTCTTTTAGCTTTTCCATTCATCCTGTCCGCTCCTCAGCACAAATAATTTGCCATTAATCTTACCTAAGCTTTTTTTTTTTTTTTTTTACTCAGTGTTGGAGTGTTTAGAACCTGACAATTGTTTACTACTAGTTTGCTACATAGACACTAGATGACAAGTTTTCAGAAAAGTTCATTTTGTGAGAGCATCGGCCCTATGCCAAATTACCTTTAATTTGATTGTATTACAAAACAACACTATGTCCATCATTTGTCTTGTTATATAGCTCTACTTATTATAACTACTTAGTAATAGTTATTACTGGCTAATACTTTACTCTAATACTCTATTAACTAGATTTGTGTAGATTTCTGGGACTTGTTTCTTTTCTCAACATGGTAAATGTGTGGCCAAAATCCTTTTTTATTAATTGCCTCAAGAAAATTATCAAAATATGTATTATAAAATCAATATAAGGACAGATTTTTTTCTTTAATGCCATAAAGGAGCATCAAAAAACAATCCTGATGCCCTCATATTTATTTATTTATAATGTAAAACATCAAAGAGCACGAAAGGGGTGGTCTTGGGTGATCGGGCTGCGACTAATTTGCAATGAGACCACAAACATGGGGATTTACCTAAACTGAAAACAATACCCTTGTATTTAGATGCACTTTCATCTGGTTTGATCAACTGCAGTGATTCTGAACGGTACGAAAAAAACGACGCAAGACGTCATTTTCTATCTGGGATCTGGCTGGGGGTGTTCAAACCCCACCCCCCTCTTGTTTTTCTTTTTCTTTTTTTGGTGGGAGGGGTACAAAAAATAAACTTGGCCTGAACAGCTCTGCTGTTGCGTGATGGGTGAGTGGTGAGCCGTTCCGTGTTTTGCGATTGCACATACAGAAACGGGGCCGGGGCAGGCGGCGGTTTATGTTTGCAGGCCGCGTGATGGCAGATTTCTGGACAGCGCATGGTCATCTCCCCGGTTTATTTACCCAAGGCCTCTAGACCTCGGCCCAGACCTCCCTCAGTTTGTTAGGCTTAAAGGGGCCCCCTTTACCACACAGGGCAATTCTTCACATTCCACATTAGCTCCAATTTCCAGCTGCCTTTTTCCTCCTCGAATTAAACAAATTGAGATTTCAGAGAGGTGGGGTGGCGCATGCTCTGTGAGGAATATTAAAACCGACATTGGGAAGAGCACAATTAACGCCACCCACTCCAAAGTAAGGTGTTTACAGTGGACCTTTTCTAAATCTTAACCTGTATAGTGTAGCATAGCCCATTTCCCCCCATGTAAGAGAGATTGTTCTGCATGTGGTTTGCTAAATCTAAATCCAAATGGTCAGATCGGATTTAATAAACAGATAGAAAAGTGCGCGCGCCCGTGGGTGTGTGTATGTGTTTAGCAAATATAGTAGGCTATTCATATTACATAATTCACACAGTGAAGATAAAATATGATACTACTTGGCTTACAGTTCTGTATTTGTAAAATATGTGGTCACTGTGCGCCGTAGACATCTGAAGTATGCCTAAAACAGATTTATCTGGGGAAGGAATGGACAGTGACTGCACCACCCACTGGTGGGGAGTTCGTCGTTGAACGAGGGTTATCCTCGAGTGTTGCTGTTTCTCTGAGCTAGTTCCAGACAGTTTTTTTTCTCTTAGGAGTGTCATATTAATGTAAATCTTTGTTGGAAAAACATAAAATCTTAGCTAATCCCGTTCATCTCAAGTCATAGCACATAGTAAATAGTGACAAATTTCTTTAATCACTATGCATACAGGGACCCCCCCCCCCCCCACACACACACACACACACACACAAAAAAAAAAAAAAAAAACGTTGCCATTGAAATAATCTATGCCTTACATTGTTTCAAGGAAACTATTTAAAACTTCATGAGAAATGTTGCCAGCGGATTCCATAACTTGTTACGTTCGTGTTTTCTTAGAGATTTAGTGCTGAGACAACTATAAGAATCAGCTGATATAACTGAACCAGCACTATGTAGTGAACTATCTATGCGATGCGACTTGCTACTTTGTCTCGGTGACAGTTGGAGCAATTGACTACCTGGGAATTGTAACAGAGTAGTCTAGACCTATTAGAGGCAATTAATGCCCGGTGGGGGTACAGTTTCCCTGTGATAATTCTATAGTACTGTACCACACATGCTGCCACACTGCTGTGCAGGCAAACAGTACCACGGAGCCATTTGAGTTCAAATGTAAGGGATATTCTCCGTGACAGCTAGACCTCGGTAATTGTAAGTGTAAATAATCCTATAAAAGGGGAACCGTGGATGCAGGTCTGGTTAATCCTTTGTTAGTTGCGACGGAGCGGACCCGCGCACATTCTGTTAAATTAAGACAACACGAGCCTTTTGGTGGATCAAATTTTATAACTTATATTTTAAATACAATAACATATGAGAAGAAAATCTTGAAAACTGTGACTGCGCATCCCATCTCATAGTGTAGCATACGTATCCATTTACACACTGACAATTAGACAGTGATCATTAAAAGGTAGTACAAATTTAAAAAAGAAGAGATGGCGTAGAACGCAATAATTCAGATTTTTTTCTGCCAGCATTGAACATAGATTCTTACACTCTCACGCAAATAAGCTGGATATATGGCGTATAGTCCTAAAGAAATGTAACTCTTTTTTTCTAATTCTTCTTGTAAAACTTATTTTATAAACAGAGACATTGCAACGCGCGGATGAATTGTGCTAGATTTTTTCTCATTTCTTTCATTCACTTTTGTTTTCGATCAGTTTGCGGAACGTAAAAGAAAATTGCAGGATCTGTTGTATCAATAGATGGTATGTGCGATTGCTCCTTAAAAAGCGACTTGGAGCATTTGGAAATGTGCAGAGCAGGGCAGCAGTGTGCTCGGTTTATTGAAAGAGTTCCTCTCTCTGACGCCCCCTCGCTCTCCCCCTCCCCTCCATGATTTGAAGGACTGCCTGGGTGGTCTCCCTCTCTCTCCACTTTGGCGAGCTGTTGCTTAGCAGCTAATAATAGGAGATGTTTGCAAAGTAATTTGCCTCTTCCTTGGCCAATGAGAACCAGAGCACTTTTCCATCAAACCACCCTTTTCAGGATTTGCAAAGGGGCTCTCTTCTCCAAATGTTACTGCAACGGGATCAGAAGCAGACTTAGAGATCTGCTCGAGACTTTCCTCTGCTTTAAAACTTTGTTTTACAAGCTATCAGGACGAATGAAAACTGAAGGATCTATCAGGATTTGGGCACATAATGTTGGGATGGAGTTGCAAGACTTTGGCTCAAGGAAAGACTAGAAAATATTCTTTAAACTTTTACCCGCTGGATGCGCTTGTTCTTCTTGGATTATTATTTCTATTGCTGAATTCGCAGCGTTTGTTCTTCGTCGCTTTCTTGTGCGCTTCGTTTTCTTGTTTGGACTATGGCCTCGGATCCCAGAGTCCCAGGGGCCGGTGTTTTTGGAGATTTACCCCCAAGTTATACGCGTTCTCCGCCGGCCGCGAACTCGGATCTGCTCCGGAGACCCAGTTACTGCCACGCTGCTTTCGCATTAAAACAGATTTCTAAGGTGACAAAACACTTCTCTTGGAAACGTTGTACAAATTATTTAGTTCTAAATGTTTCTGTATGCTTTCCGAACCCAACACGTGAGACGAAAGATTTTTTATTTCTTATTTTGAAAATGTGTTTAACTGTTAAAAATGATTAAGTAACGTTAAATGGCTTGCCTGGGTAGTCCGTGAATGTCATAGCTTGTCTCCACTCGGTTATAACGTGTTTAAGGTTTTCTGCCACATACGTTAGACGTTAGTTCACCTCAATATTCAGTGCTTTCAGACTTTTTCCCACAACTGTTAACTTGGCGGAATAATACGGTGTAAAAAGCGTAGGCTACACGCTCCATTCGCACCGGTAATAGACTATTCTATTCATTTTAACTTGGGCTTGTTTAGATGGCTATAACTACACCGTGCGTAGTTGCATTGAAACACATTCCGATGTTTTCTTTGCGTTTGTCAATAAGGTTGTTTGTATTTTAAATGTGAAAGGAAAAAACGGCAGATTCCTTAGAAGCCTGTACCGTATGTTTGAAGATGTGGTGGGTCTTACAGAGGAATTCACTGATTAAGTTTTATCTGACAAAGCATCAATGAAGCGCAGGAACCTTTTGGATATGTGTCAAAACTGCCGAGTGAAATCAAAATCCGTGTCCATGTAACTCATTGTACCAGAAACAGTGTATATAACCTTTTTTGTCATCTTAAAACAATTATACATTTAAATATATCTGGACACAGTACTTGTCTGTTGCTAAGTAGGCTATGATAAGTATACTCATGGCATATGTAGATAATTGGAAAAGGCTGAATACAGTGACACGAGGTGCACTGAAACAGAAAGTAATGTAAGGAATTTAACTCGGAATTTACGGCGTAATATAACATACATTACAGCTAATTCCTTACTGCATTGGATATTACTCCAGACATCGAGTAGTGTTTATGGAATAATATACTAATCTTCAAAGAAAATCACGTGAGGTCTTGCTGACAATATCTTCACCGCAGAAATCAACAACCCTAACGTATCCAACAACGCAGTGATGGGAATTTTCAAACAATTTCATTTTGACGTTCAGTGTTAAAATGAAACATGAATGGCCAATGGCTTCAATGGCAGTCATGACCAGACAGTTAATTAAAGTGACCTAGTTTCAGTGTATTTAGTGATCTAACAACCAGGGACAGATATAAGTAAGCATGAGGAATACCCAATTGACTACATTGCCATCTCGCAATGGTTTCTCGTTTTAAGAAGTCTGTTGAAGGTTGGTGGGAGTAGACATCAAGGACTAGGGCCCATAGCCATGGGCAGAGTACTATGCAAAGCATAGATTCGGAATAACACACATTCAAAAAACTAGCCAGCTTCATCTGTAGGTTATATTGATGATTTCCAGTTCATGTATCTTGCTGGGATGATGTCCTCAGAGGGACTTGCATCCAAACCAAAATGAACTCTGTGTGGTCCTAGTTGGTTCAGGCCTGTATTTCCCTCACAAGTAGAGCATTGGATGTCAGAAGTTTACTTACAAATTGAACCTCTGATTCTCTAGGTCCTCTGTTAAACGGTAGGCGGTAAAGAATTCTCTGGATTTGATCTGAAAAAACACATTTTCTGAATGTCAGTTAGCCTATTGGAATGTCTGGAGACATCTTTGTCTGACTTTCTTGCTACTCAGGTGTACCATGTGAAAGTAAGGCTCTTGGGCACGTTTCAAAGATAGTGAAAAAACTGAGAGTGCTGGCCAGTTTGGAAATGCAGAATGAGTACCATTAGAGATCCTGTCAGACTGTGAAACTGCTGGAGATTTTCAGGTGAAGGCTCTGGGAAAAGAAGCTGCTAGAATGAGCAGACCTTAGCGCAGCAGCTGCAGATGCTGTGCAAGCCATCACTCCACATCCTGTAAACAGTTAATCCCGTTCCGAGCTCACATCGCCCTGGCCAGATTCCTGTCATAACGTGATGAGTGTGGAGTGAGAGATCAATTGAGTCATAGTCTGTAACAACCGAAGGAAGTTCTATGGCCTGGTGCTCCCACACGAACCCAGATTCTTTTCTGACTTCTCAAATAAGTGATTGACTTTGTCAAACCAAACTAAATAGGCAAAAAAATGAAGTAAGCGGAAGTAAAATAAAACATGGCGAAAATATTTTCAGATAGAAGTGCAATTTCTTAGACACTGTTGGAAGTCTCTTTGGAGGAGCCACGAGTGTGTTACTGGAGTCATGATGTGATGCCAATTGATTGGCAGTTCTGTTTTAAAGTGAGCCATGGCTTTATGTTTCTCTCCATGTACAATGTGCATAGCCCACAGCGCAGAGATAGTACCATTTCAAACAATGACAGAAGACCTTCATTGTGTGACCAGTAATGGAGAAACCTATACCTTAAAAAACATAGTAGTATGTTTCCAAACACTAACAATGTCAGAAGCTATGATGGAGCACTGTACCTGAACTCACCCTCTCTCGCAATTGGTGATTGCATTGGGGTTTTTAGATTTTGTTTTTTTGGGAGAGAGTCCGTCTTGCATGGATAAAGACATTTCAGGGGTCAAGCTCTCTGTCATTTGGGAAAACAAAATTGCTGATGTTCATGTTCGGCAAGGTTCGGTATAGCCTGTTTATGTATGAACTCAGATACTTCATAACATACTACCAGAGATGTATGTGGAAAACATGTGGACTGCACACATTGTTTTGGTGCGCACGCAATAAAGAACTTGAGTGTGTCTGGTTGTCATATCCAGACGAGCAGCGTGTTTCCCTCCAGTAACACCCCGGTGCGTATCTGTGTGTCTTCCCTCCTTCTCCCCCCACCCACCCGGTCTCTCTCAGGGGAAGGCCGTGGGGCAGAAGGCCCCGCTGTGGATTCGGGCGCGGTTCCAGGCTCTCCTCTTTACGTTGGGGTGTCAGATCCAGCGGCACTGTGGCAAGGTCCTGTTCATCGGCCTGCTGGTGTTCGGGGCCCTCTCGGTGGGCCTGAGGGTGGCCGCCATCGAAACCGACATCGAGCAGCTCTGGGTGGAAGGTGAGTCAGTCGGCTTCAGTTTCTGGTGGTGGGGGTGGGGGTGGGGTGTTGGTTGGGGGTGTTGGTGGGGGGCCAAGCCTATACACTTTGTGCCATCAAGGTGGGGGGCCAGGAAAGACACAGGATGCCATCTCAGTTAATCTGCTTGTGGTCTTTTTTTAGGGAGTGTGGTGTGTAAGGGAAGGGGGGGGGGGGGGGGGGGGGGTAGTGGTGGTGGTGAGCAGAGAACCATTTGTCATTGGTGGTCAAGTTGTCAATCACTCACTTGACAAGTTGCAAAATACAGGCTGTCTTGCTTGATCTTTCTCAATGATGGGGGGGAACTATTTTCATGGAATAACAAAAATAGAGTAACAATTCGTTGTACATGGTGGCTGTTTGTCGTGTTTTGTGTTCGCGCTCCGGGATATGTACTTGTTTGGTTTCAGTCGCTCAGGTATTCCATATCTTATTTTCCCCTGCACATGCATGCCTTCTCTTGTTCTCCAGTCAGCTTGTATTGTTTGTGGTGGCTCTCTCTCACACACACACGCTCTCTCTCTCTTTCTCTCTCTCCCTCCTGTTTTATTTTTTTATTTTTTTATTTGACGTCCCTCTCTGTTCGGCTCCCTTATCTGTGCGCATTGGAGGCAGCCTGGAGCTGACGGGTTTTATTTGGTTTTCACACTGCCGAATTCCTTCTAAGCCCCCTAGGCTTTCGGCGTGCTCCTGATCCCAGGAGCAGATGGGCTCTGTGAATCGTTAGCCATCTTTGAGGCCCTGACCCACCCACCCCCCCTCCCCCCTCTCCCCCCTTTACCCCCCTCCTCCTCCCCCCCGTCCCTCCCTGTGTGGTCTTCAACTATTCTTGGATTCCATTCAACAATAAAGGCACCCCCTTTCCATTAAAGGCACCCCCTTTCTTTAACAAAAAAAAGCACTGAATACCACTGAAGTTTACCCACCTGTTTTGCACACACTAAAAGAGTCACAGCAGTTGTAACATAAACAGACCGTCGTTTTTTTATCTTCCTTGTCACATTTTGCTGTTTATTTAATTATTAACCCATTTGCTTTGGCGAAATAGAAACGGGGCTGATCGTTTTGTCTACCAGAGTTTCATTTTAAAATGACAGCTCTACTTGCTACGCTCCTGAAAGCTTGTTTGCTCGCGAGTATTTTAGATTAGTTTGTTAGTGAAGGTTTGCTTTGCGCTACTGTGGGCTAGTTGTTTGGTCCCCGGTTTGTTCGGTCGCTTTGAGGCTTCCGTGCTTCTTTCTGGCAGCAACAGCGATGGAGAGTTAAGGGTCTCGGGCGAGAGAAACATTCAGATGCGGCAGCAGGAATTGTGTGTTGTTTTAAAGCGGACGTTGGCCGAGGAAATCCGAGGACAACATGCGAATAAGCTGAAAAGGGGCGCTGTGCCTTTAAGAGGCAGTCCCTTCGTTTCTAAAGTTTCTGCCTGCGTTGTTTCCCCCAATAGCCCATTGACAAAGCTGCTCAAAGCTGAATGGAGAGTAAGTGGTTTGGTAACAAGAAGAGGTTAGTTCTCACACACACACAAACACACACATGCACACAAACACGCATACACACACTCACATGTGAAATGGGTGATATATTCTATTAGTGGTGTCTGAAAAGGAAGTTTTTGTGCATATAGATTTGGCACTGTTGACTGTAATAAAAGTGTGAATGCAAGACTTTCTTCTGAAGTACAGACAGCAATTCATTAGCAATTAATTTGCACGGTACAGTACATACAAATGGAAGCTTTGCTTGTTTTCAGCACGTATTTAGAAAGCGTTTAAGGCCTTCCACCTGACTGTTTCTTTGAGCTGAAAAACTCCTAAGTAATTATTACCGTTGGAGTGAAATACACTGCTTTGGGATTTGGCTAATGTCAAGAGAGTGGCATGAACATAGATGTGGTTATTTCTTCACTTTTAATAATATTACCCACATGTTATTAGTAGTAGACTTATTGACAGACAGATCCCTCTAGTGTATAATGTGGAATTCACACTGTTGGCCTGTGTATTTGCAGTGATTAACACCGAGGTGGACTGGCCACTCACAGTGAGAGGATGAGGGCTTTTAATGGCATTCCTGTCCAATGAGTCCAGTCGATAAAAGCACAAATCTTGCCTGGGCCTTCTGACGAGGCCTGAGTGTGGTGGACCGGCATTTTTGAAGGTGTCAGCGGGAAACGTTTGGCAGTTTATTGCGCGTTCTCTGAATTTTTCTGGGTTTGTTTCCTGCTCTTGTGGACGTCCTGCGTCCCACCCTCCGCAGGGCACTTGTGAAGTGGTTCGGTTGGAGCCGGGGTTACCCACACCCGGCTGTGGTATCAGGAGCATATGCCCCCATCATATTCGCCAAAGCAACACATGCCCCTCTTAGCCACCATTGCGCTTGCTGTCCGGAGTGTGAAGCAAGACCACCAGGATATGTTTTTAAATTGCTTCCTCCTAGCCCTAAAATGCTAAAATGATGTGTGAACACCAGGAGTAGGCTGTGCGGAGATGTCACGATAGTTGTTGTTGTTTTTTTGAACCACCGCAGAGCTGTTTTTGCTGCCACCAACACCATTGCAATTTGGCTACTGTGTGTTACTTTTTGTTTGTTTTTTTTTCCGTTGGGGGGTAGGGGGTCTGGCGACTGGTGAGGAGCATCTAAAAGCAGGGAGTGCCCCAAGCGAACAAGTCCCTGTATCTGGCTGGGAACATGGCAGCCCTGTTTTTTCCAGCCAGCGTTGCAGGCTTGAATTTTTTAATTGGGTACAGCTTGTTTGCTCGCGGAAGGAATTCCACCCGGATGATGTGTGTGTTTTTTTGGTTTGTTTGTGGGAGTTCAGTTTTCAGCCCCCCCCCCCCCCCCACCCCTTTGCAGTGTGGGACGGTCGCGGTTAGGCGTAAAAAAGGGGGTAAAAATGTTTGGGGTAGAAACCGGACGGTTTTGGGGCGACGAGGGGTGAGAATCAAGGACACGGAGAAAGAATTTTCAGGCTGTAAGGATGAATGGACAGAGTTTGGGGAGAATGGGACTCTAAACGTATTGTCTAGAGGAAGAAAAGAGGAAGAAAGAGGAGTGTGGGGGAGAGAGAGAGAGTGAGTGCTGGAGAGAAATTATAGGGCCTAGCCTACCGCATTGGGCTACTAAATACAACAAATTGTGTCTGCTCTCCCAGGACACATTCTATTAGGATATCACACGCTCTTTGGTACCTGGAATGCGGGAAACATACAGTCAGACCAGGCTTGGGAAGACTAGACAGAGCACTGCAAGGCATTGAGCAACAGTGGAGGACCTTATAGAATGCTTTGTTAGTAGCAGCCAACTCTGGATAGGCTGCTTTTATTGAGAGGATACAGAAAAGTTTGAAAGAAAAAAAAAAAAACCCATGGGTGGTGTGCTTGATCGAGACCAGGAAGCATCATCAGCCCCCAAACCCCATAGCCCCCCTGCCCCACGACCATCAGGTTCCTGGTCCATTTCTAGGGTTCAGCTGATTTTTTTCTTCAATATTGGAGATGTCCATATGGGAATTTCTGCTTTCCTGCATTTCTTTGGAAGACGGGGAGCAGTTCATGTTGACGCACTGTCAATCAAAAGAGTTCCCAACCTCCTGGTTTATCCACCTCTCCATCTGATGAATTCTGCAAAATGGAAGAGTAGCAATCTTTTTTCAATCTGGGGACAAGTCGTTATTTACATTCGTTCACAATAGGAAAAAATGGTTGAATAGTCTGGGAACATGAAACAAGTGTTTATTTCCAAAAAGTACTCATAGCTGTTCAAACAAAAGCAAATGCAGGATCAAATGGATTTTTCCTAAATAGCTTAAATAGAAAATTTCAAAGTAAGTAGGTCATTATGAAAGACCTGCAAAAAGGCAAACATCATGAAAACGAAACTTCTTCGACAGCGAATGAAAATGTTTTCAAAGTCTGTGCAGTACACATTCTACTGATTATTTTTTCTTATTCCACTTTTTTTGGCTGTTATTTAAAATTCTTTTTGGTTCCGTGAGGTGAGCCTGACAGGAATGTACACACAGGCAAGCTGGGTAAATATTCGGAGGAGTGAGCGAGCGGGCGACGTGTTGGTAGTAGGCCTCTGTGTGTTTTATAATGAGACTGTGTCGTAGAAGAAAGAGAGAAGAGGCCCTCTTTTCTTTCATGCGTATACAGACTGCTTGAATGGAGGGCTCCATCCCTCCATCTGGAGAGCTCCAAAGCACCTTCACAGAGGGGCCTGGACAAACCAGGCCTTTTCGGAGGGAAACCTGCAGATTTGTCGGCGTGCAGAGCCGGTTATCTAAACAACAAAAAAAAAGCACAAAAAAAAAAGCAAAGCGAAGTAAATGCAATAATTCATTAAAAAATACACAGTCTTCCAGTGCGGGCTCCGACAGAAGAGAAAGAACGCTCTATGAAGCATTATTGGAGGTGAATGGCGATCCACAGGGCCCCAGCTACATAAATAAACTCTAACTGCTGAGGCACGGACCTCACCAGTAGAAAGAACAAACAAGACCAGAGTCAGCTTGGGTCAGATGAAAATGTTTATTTCACCACCGCCCCCCTCTCTCCACACCCCCTCCCCTCCCCATTCCCCACCATCAGCCCCTGCCCAGCCCCCACTCCTCCAGAGGTGGCTCAGAATATACAGAGCCAGTTTCGCATTTTTTAAAATGAATTGAGTCTGAAGGTGGGATGCTGCAGTTTAGCATTGGCTGTGGCTCCTGCTATGCTAGCTGCCCAAAGTGACTATGTACAGTACTCTAACCCTTGAGAAAGACAGTGCCCAGAGGTTGAATAGGAAAGGAACTATAAATACTGGAGCATTGGTTTATAGTGTATGAGTTTATGTATTTTACCTTGTGGCATCTTTATTTTCCATTGGCAGATGCATGAATATTGGTGAGGTAAAACTGTTTGCAGATTAGCGTGCATCAACCTCCTCTTGATGACAGTATTTGGTGACTGTTTCAAAACATGGAAATGCTTGAATATGTGGTCAGAAATTTGTAAAGAGGCTGTCATCAGAAATGCCTTGCAGTTGAGTTTTTGGGAGGCTAATGAGATTTTTCTTCCTAAACTCCACCCCCGCCCCCCGCCCCCCAAGAAAAAGAAAGAAAAAAAAAACTTTTTTCACATCTCATGGAAAGCTCTGTTACACCCATTTTGACAGTTTTTATTTCCTGCGAAGAAAGATAGTTCTCTTTGGTTCGCGTCAAATAAAGCGACACCAGTCACCTTTTGGGGTAGGACTTTGCCCGTTTTTTCCCTCTGCACCATTTGCCCCCTCCAGAAAAAAAGGGAGAAGGAAGAAAAACATTTTCTTGGTGCTCCGGGGAAAAAAAAAAACAGCCCTTGGGCTCAATAAATTCATTTCTGGTCTGAATGAAACCAGCAATGTGGAAAAATTTTGCCTTTCACCAAGGGATGAATGTATGTTTCAACCACACATTAAGCAGCATTAGCAGCCACTGGAGTGCCTAATGTGACCATTTCTCACAGCGACCAACACTGAGGATGATTAGCATAATTAGTACAGGCAAGGCTATACATATGGAAATGGTCAGTGCCTAAATGCCAACACCAGTGGAAATTTATGTCAACGCTGACAGAAGTATCAGATCTCAATGGGTTCTAGCCGAACAGTATTTTTATTTTCATTTTATATTTTATTTTACTTTATTTTATTATTTTCAACTTAACTATGTCATTTTTCCCCAAACGTAAATTCCAGAATTAATCTTATTTTGAACGTTTTATTTATTTATTCTTTGTTTTTTTTGTTTTTTTTTCCCGGGACCGGGTCAAATTCTCCAACCTTCTCAGTAATTGAGTCTTTTTCTCGACTTCTTTCACTCTTGTTCAGTCTCTCTCCTCTCTCACCCATCCTCTGACACACGCACGCATGCACACACACACATGCGCGTGCACATACAGTAATCCTATGGCTGAGGTATGGAACCAAACCACCCCCCCCCCTCCCCACCAGCCCCTGTTTTGCATAGTTTCATTTGTTAAGAAAGAGGGTCCTTCTGCTTTTGTTGTTTCTCTCTATTTGTTCCCCCTGTTTGTTGGGGAAACATCTGAAAGACATTCAGGCGGGAGTGACAAAAGCCTGCATTCATTCTGGGCAGTCTGAGTTCTTTCTGTGGGGTGCTGAGGTGGAATCCCATCTGCCACTTAATTCTACTGAGACAGGGAGGTGCGGCTGGTAGGGGGGTACTGCAGCGAGCCGGGAGCTGAAAGATTTATTTTAAAAGGGTTTTTTTTTTTGTTTTTTTGCTGTGCAAGGGCCAAATCTTTCCCCCTTGTTTTCGTAATGTGTTCCTGAAAGTGTTTCGAGGGAGGCCTGATTTTCTTTAAGGATGACAAAAGCTGGGAGGGAGGGAGGGAGTGGGTGGTGTAAAGGATAAGATGAATGGGGTTGGGTTGGGTGGTGTGGGGTGGAGGGGGGTGTTACAGGTCCCAAATCTATAGAGCTGGGCTAATGTAACTTTTTTTGCATGTGCTGTGTGTGTGCATGCGCATGTGTGTTTGTGTGAGTGCATACATGGTTGTGTGTGTGCGCATGTGTATGCGCGTGTGCATACGTGTGCGTGTGTGTATGTGTGCGTACATGTGTGCGCCTGTGTGTGTCTCGCTGTGTATCACTGCTCTGTTTTGCTTCGGTGGCTGAAACAGGTAAAAGGGGGAGAAAGGACCCTTCTTTCAGGGCTCTCTCTAGTGGGACTTCCTCCCGAGCCGCATGGGTTCTTTCAGTGGCCTCTTAATCCAGCTAATCTGGCCCACAACACTGCCAAGGTGGCCGGGGCCCCGTCGAGCGCACCGGGGCCCACAGCCGGCTGGTGGGCTCTGGTCCGGGGCCCGGGGCCCGGCCGCCGGCGTGTCATCCTCCCCTGTCCGGGGCTCGGCATGGTGGGGATGGAGCTGGGTGAAAGGCGGAGGTTCTGGGGCGGGGGGGGGGTCTTCTCTGGGGTGCGGGGGCTGTGCCCGTGAGGTTGATTGATTGGCCCTGGGGTGACCCGCGAGCAAAGTGCAAGGGGCTGGGATGGCGGCAGATATCGCGCAAGCGGCCCACTTTGATCTGCCTAGATGAGCAAACTCCCTCGTCTCTGGGATTGATTAAGACGGCCTTTCAACAGTACTTTAGCCAAATGAAATTGACCGTCAGCTCAAATTGATTAGCGCCGGTGTAGGTGGAAAATAAGTCCAGTGAGTGTGTGTGTGCGTGTGGGAAGTTGGGGGGGTCTGCTATTGCTAATTAATAACATACTTTGTTTCTTTTCCACAAAACGTGCCACAAAATAATGACTGGTCTTCACAAGTCATCTGCTTGTGTGACTTTTAGAAAAAAACAACTTGTGTGGTGCCATAACACTAATATTCCTATTTTAGTGCCAAACCAACACATTTTTTTTTCAGAGAAGGTAATGAGCATAGAATCCTCATTCAATATTAGAGTGCCCCAGCACTTGAATTGTAGCCAAGGAAAATTCCTATTACAACTCTCTATTGCATTTCAGTCTGTGTAATTCCAATCGTGTATGAAATCCCACATCTAATTTGATATTTCCAGTTGAATTTCACGCACCTTGGCAGCGCGCTGTAACAGAGGAAGTTCAGCGAATGGGAAAATTGGAAATTCAAAAGCGCTCGAGCATGAAGAAGAAGAAGAAGTAGAAGAAGGTGAAGATGAAGCTCACCTTTTTCAGTACTTTTAAAGATTTCTGTCGTGCTGTGGGTACGGGCGCACTGAAAGGGTACGAAGAAAAGAGAGACGGTTACGGGTGCTGGCGAGAGGGAGCTCCCTCGCAAGCACCCGGTGGCTTCCATGGGAGGAGCAGGGAAAGGGGGAGAGAGGGAGACAGAGAGGGAGAGTGAGAGAGAGGAGGCTGGACATGAGAGAGATTGGAGTTGACAGGGTCCAGCGGTGGGCTGACACTGAGGAGCGGGGGCCAACATCCCCGTGCTTAATTACATGTCACTTTCCATGCTGCCTGCCCCCGGCACCCCCTGATTGGCCCGGGCCTGTTCCTGGGTGGGAAGCCCCCTCCTCCTGAAACCTGCTACTATTGTCTCCCGGCCCCAAAGACCAGACCCCGGACCTCAGACAGAGATGGAGAAGGGGACGGGGACAGGGACAGGGCCGGGGGACTCGAGCCTTCGGCTGGGGGTTGGGGCATAAAACCCCCCCGAACGACGACCACCCCCCTTTGTGTCCCTCCGCGCTCCGTTTTTTTTTTTCCCCGACTCCTAACCTAGTTCCTCCTGTCCTTTCCTGCTCTCCCAGAAAAATGAGCTGGAACCAAATCGTGGTTAATTGGCCTGTGATGGTGATGTCACCCTCAGGGTTGTGAAAAGAGGTTAAAGGGGAACAGGGGAGGGGTTGCTTTCGGAGGGAAAGGGGAGGGGTGCGGGGGGCCCTCGCGATAATGTCTGCCTAGATGACTGTGTGAGATAATGGTCTGCATCTAGGCCTGCACACATTCTATGCACCCTTAGTCTATTTAGCAGTTCATACCTCAAAATAGCATGTTTGTAAATATGAAGAGGAGACCGAAACTGAGGAAGGGGCATTACCAAAAAAATATAAAATATAGTGTTATAAGTGGCAGCTCTCTGAACCCGACCACTTCAAGCAGTTTTGTCGATTGCAATCAGCACATTATCTCGAACAAAGCTCAGCTCGCACCTCAAAGACAAGCCAGAAAACCCTGATGCATCTTTTTTTTTTTGTCTTCTTCCTTCTTCTTCTTGTACTTTTTTTCCGTGCTTTCAACTGTGTTTGGGTGCATGTCTCTTTAAACTTGAGGGGGTGTAACCGCAGAGGGAGCTGGCTGCCACACTCCCATCTGGTGAGTGGATGAGCCCAGCCTGAGTGGCGGGGCCTCTGTATGGGTGGTCCAGATGGGTGGAACGAGACACAAATAGCTATAATTTACTTCAGGAGCCCTGTAATTACAGGCCCGAAGATTGAAACTCAGTTCCTACACATGCCCGAATGCATTAAATATGAGTACAGTGCTCGGATCGAGGGAAACGCGAGAGGTACGTGTGGATGTGTTTATTTAATCGAGGACCTATGGAAGTCTTTTGTGGACTCGCGACTCGTGGGTCATACAGCCAGGTTCCGGATGTGTAAAGTTTAAACCCCTGTAAGTGTTGAATGTCTGTTTATATGAAACCTTTGCAATGCTGTACATGCCCCGAACTGAGAATTGTTCTAAAACGACTTCTGACTGGAGTCCCATGTTGCAGATGTACCCAACCCCCTCTTTCTCTTTTTTTTTTGGCATAAATGTGCCGCTGGATTGTGGTTGCAACAAGCTGGGGTGTTGCACAGCCACTAATTATTATGAAATGTGTCTGAGTAACATGTTTGAGCTGGGAAAACTGGAGAAAATGACAGGATCAAGTGGGAAAAGCCTTCGCGACTGGGGCTGTGTAATCCTTTGGCAGAAAGTGGGGCACTGCTGACCGAGGCCAAATGGGGGTTGAAGTTTGGGGGTAGAAAAATGGTTAAGGGGAGGGGGGGGTGGAGGTGTTGTTTTAAATGGGTCCACAGGGCTCTGTGTGCCACTGTACGTTCCAGTTAGAACCTTCCATTTGAAGGGTCAAGAGAACAGAGCTAGTGGTGAGGGGGGGGAAGGGGTTCATCAATTAGCGGAGCTGGGCCAGGAGCTGGAAGGAGGGTTGAGGGGTGCAGCGAGCCGCTCCGGGGCTGTGGTACGGGGGGCGCACGGAGGGGCGACAGGGGCCCGGGTCCCCGTGATTCTGCGCGGCGTGTTTCATGTGCCTTTGGCGTGCCCGCAGATAGCCCTCTCGCTCTTTTCAGGCCGTTCCCCCCGTTAATTAGGGGGCTGGACTCCGCAGCTTCCTTTCGGGGCTTTGATGCTTTTCATCCCGGCTCCGCATACCACATCAACAGGGCCCTCGTTCCCTCCGAACCCCCCTTGCTACCCCCACCTCGCCGCCACCCGTCACCCTTCCCGCATTGCCTTTTTTACGTGCCCTATATGTGCGACGGTAGAACTCCGGACGAGCCCCCTTGTCCCTTCCTGACAGAGTGCGGTGGTGCGTCTCTCTAAAACGTCCCTCCCGTGTTTTGGGAAACGGACCCCGGGGCTGGCTGAAAGGCGCTGGCAGTAGTTGGTGCCCTGCGGGACATGGGCACAGAGGCACTGTGAAGGAGGCTTTCCCAGACGAGACACATCTGTTCGGCAGGAGGAAGCCAGCCGAGAGGCTTTGACTCATTCTCCTTGGCCAGACTCGTGTGTCTGAAGTGCCTTCAAAACCCAAGCTGGCAAAGCCGGCACAAGACTGTGTGTGTGTATGTGTGTGTGTGTGTGTGTGTGTGTAAATAGGCCACTCTTACCTGCAAGCAGATATTTGGCGTATACAGTATCGTCTACTGTATTTCATCATGAGCCAGCATTATGTTTTGCCTGTCTACTGTCTGTCTCTCTCCTCCTTCGCAATCTCTCTCTCTCGTGGTCTCTCCCTCTCCCTCCCTCCCTTGCTCTCTTTCTCTCTCTCTCTCTGTCTCTGCTGTGGGTCCCGTTTTCTCTGGACTCCAGCCAGGGGTGCTGTGGTTTGTAGGAAGTTGCAGAATCAGTGGGAGAGTGAAAGGTTGTGTGTGTGCCTGTGTGTGCGTGCCTGTGCATGCATGCGTGTGTGTGTATTTGTGTATGTGGGGGGGTTGCAAAGGACTATGTCGGAAATCTATAAGCCAAACTTTTTTGCATAATTATTACCCTGGTTGCAGTAATCCTGCAAACCCTTAAAAGCCTGGGTTTGGAAACTTGAGCAGCATGTGAGCTCAAAGCCACCAGCGGTTCCTCACCAGAGTCGCTGGGCTGTGGAGCCTGACTGGCATGGGAGGGCTTGGAGTACGCTGAGGCAAACTCCACTCCCGTCAGGGGGAAAGACTCGCTCACCAAACAATTTCCTTTGCCCCTGGAGAGGTACCGTCCTTCCCAGGGAGAGACTTGCTATATGACACCCAAATGGAACATAAGCAATAAGACAGGACCCCCCACCCCTCCTCCCCCCACCTCTGTTTCAGCTCAGCTCCACTTTCTCTACCCTGCTCTCTCTTCTCTAATTAACAAATAACCTGGAGGAATGGAAGAAAATAGCAGTGGCTGTCACTATGTGATTTGCATAATCAAAACTTCATGATACTCTCCCTGCAGAGGATAGACAGGTGAAGCGTTGGACTGGCTTTAAGCTGACTACGGATACAACCAACCTAGAACATGTTTATTTTAGATTTTTTGAAGGGGTGGGCGGTTTTAAAAGGACAGACCTTAAGTAACATCTCTCTATCTCTATTTCTCTCTCTCAGCTGGTAGTCGTGTGAGTCGCGAGCTACGCTACACCAAGGAGAAGCAGGGAGAGGAGGCTGTGTTCACCTCTCAGATGCTCATCCAGACGACCAATCAGGAAGGCACTAACATTCTTACCCAGGAGGCTTTGCTGCAGCACCTAGAGTCTGCGCTGGCTGCCAGCAAGGTCCAGGTGTCCCTGTACGGAAAGTAAGTCGCCAATTTTTTTATTTCAGAAATGTGTCTAAAGTTAAGTGAACATTTGAGTGAGATTGAAAGACTAATAAATAATAATTTCCTTCAACTTCTAAGGTCATGGGATCTGAACAAAATCTGCTTCAAATCTGGCGTACCAATCATCGAGAATGTCATGATCGAAAGGGTGAGCAACTATTTATTTTTGCCTATGTTTTTGTTTTTTTGGTTTTTTTGGAGAAACTTGTTAGCAGAATACACTGTTGTTTTTGACAGTGTGCCTTGGATTTTCCTGGCCTGTTGTAGGTTGACTTGTAATGTCTTGGAGCTGCGAGGTACAGCTGTGTGTCCTGCCGCAGCTGACACCTGAGCCGGTTTTTTTCTTCTTCTTTTTCCAGATGATTGACAAGCTTTTTCCCTGCATGATCATCACTCCTCTGGACTGCTTCTGGGAGGGCGCCAAGCTCCAGGGAGGCTCCGCCTACTTGCCGTAAGTTCCCCAATGTTGTCACGGTACCTTGCTGCCCAGCGATCTGTCGTTATTGAGTCTTTGGCATTTCGAGCTGAGAGCTGTTTTCCTAGCCTGGTAGAGTTAGCTGTACTGTCGGACCTTGGTACTGCCTGGCTCCGGGCCTGCACCGGAGCCATGCCTCCTGGGTTGAGCCCAGTTAAGTGGGTAGTGGCAGCCGGCTTGCTGAATCTCCCTCGCTGGTTGGCGCACGCTGTCATGGCAAGGGGCCTCGGTTTCAGACCAAACAACGAGGCCGCCACACCGGAAAATTGGGTTGTTTTTTCTTTTTTCAAATGAGGACTTTTTTTTGGGTCGTGGATAAGACCAGGCCTACCTCAGCCACCGCCTGCATGGGTCCCGTCACCACGCCAACCAGCCAGCTCACCAGGCCCACCACTGTGCCCCCCACTCCACCAACCCCCCTCCCCAAAAAAAATTTGCCTGGGGAAGGCCCTTGTGGAAAGGGGACAGGGAGAGGGAGGGCGGGGATGGTTGCTGGTGGGTGGGGGGGGGGGGGTTGGGCGTTTGGCTCAGACAATGGTAAGCATTCTTTCAGTTTACGAGTGAGTGTCCATCAGTGAGGGGGCCCGGGAGGGGCGGGGGGCTGGGGGGCGGCAGCTTTGTCAGCGACGGGTAACACCACATTCTCATGGTAATCGGCAGGGCTCAGAGCTGTAAGTGTCCCAACAAATAAAATAGGCATTATTCAAACCGTGGGCCCTATAGAGAGAGGATAAGAAATTAAGAGCGCAGTTTGGTTATGCAAGTCCCTTGGTTACACCGAATGGGTTCCCCCTCCTCAAAGCGCCGCTCGTTGCAAAAGCAAAATGTTGGCCCAAGACAAATATCATTACATAAACGCACTTGTTCGCATGCCTCCAGCACAGATTCAGGCATGCGTGTGATAAGTAACATCTTCAGCAAAAAAATACGGGTAGAAATCAGCACAACGGTCCTGCAAGCTGGTTAGCATTGGTGTTTTTTTTTTTTTTTTTGGACAGAAAAATGTGTTGCGGTCTGATACATCTCCCCTCTGCCTATATGACTGTTATGTACGGGATTACAGTAGGTGAGGGTGGCAACGAGGTGTCTTCTGATCTAAAGATTCCCCCCGAAGCGTTCACGCTAGTTTCAGAGGCTGCCGAAACGGGACCTGCAAAATGCGGGCGCTGTTGTTTTGTTTGCCGTCATGCTGAAGGGAGAAGGGCTCGGCTGCACTGCTCTGAATCCGATGTCCCCGCTAGCTTCCGCTTCAGTTCAGCTGAGAGAGAGCGAGGGAGAGGGAGAGAGAGAGAAAGCGAAGTAGAGAGAGAGAGAGAGAGAGAAGCAGAGAGAGAGAGAGAGAGAGAGAGAGAGAACAAAGAGCAGCAATCTATGGAAAAACAAAAGGGCCCAGGCCGGCTCACTCAAGCAGAAAAGAGCAGATAAAGCCGGCTCTCTTTGCCCGCAGGACCGGGGTGCTTGGTATGTGGGAATGGGAGAGAACCAGCTTTATCTGAAGCCAGTCTTCATGAATTATTGGAGTGAGATTCTGCCCAGATTCGGGACGCCTTTCTGTGGTCCCCCTTTTTTTTCTCCTCTCTCTACCCGACCGTTTTATGCGGCCTCCCAGGACAAAATCGTTCTCACTCACACCCAGATATATTTTTTCTCCTCTTGAATATCTGTATCAGTATTGTTTTGAAGACAAGAACACATAATGTCTTTTTCAAGATGATTCCCAAGTGATGTGTGATCACATTTTGATATGAAGTGTTTAACAATGTGGAAATTCACATGGGACAGAATGGTAATGTGATTTACTGATTGTGGAAGTTGGTGCTAAATTTTTACTTAGCAGCAGAGTTGTGCGTAAAAAATTTCTGGAGGCAGATATATCTGTGTGTGAGGGGGTGGGCTAACAACACCCCCCCCCCCCCCCCCCCCTCCTACAGACGACTGAGAGGGCAATATGAGGTCAAACAACTTGCCCTGCTAAACGGGGTCAGTCACAGCGTTTGCTTTGGCATGCCGCGCTTAAAGATGGCCTCCCTTCAAAACTACTAAGAGTAAAAACAACAACTAGCTAGCATAGTTAGCCGTGTTTAAGATATGCACATTACATTTACAAACCAGTACATACACATACCCATAATCTGTAAGGGCAAACTAGGCTACATTTTATGACTCTGTTCTTGTGTAAAGGAGGAAAACTGGTATGAGGGGAAGGAAAGCGGTAGAAAAGGGGGAAACAGAAATTTACGGCTAACTGTTCATTGTAAGTGTGAGAGAGAAAGTACAAAAGGATTACAGATGAAGAGATTAATGGTTTAACGTCCCTTTGGTGGAGAGTTGTAACTGGCCAGGTGGGGAGGGGGGAAGGGGGGAGGGGGGCATCAAAAGCATGGGGGCCGTTTCAAGAAACCCAGGGTTGAATGGCTGAAGGGCGTTTTGAATTTTTGCCCGATTAATCGTTTTTTTCTGAACCTGCCGCACGGCGTGGTAACATGGGTCGCAATCCGTGTCTCCTGCTCGAGGTTCGTCCGAGCTCGACGACAAAACACGCCGTGTACCGCCAGCTGACCTGCACGGGCAGCCCTGCGCGGGACGTGCAGACATACTCGGGAGAACCTGCGTACCCCAAGCTGTCGAGTGACAACCGCTTATCAGCCCACAGCCCACATTATTGCCTTCGCCTTTTGAAGTAAATGATAAATTTAGCGTTAGCGGGTACTCCTGAGCTTGTGGGGCCGGCCCCTGAAAGGGTTTGTAAACACCGTCCTGCTGAACAGCGAGAGCCCACCCCGCCCCTCCTCCTACTCGCTCCCAGCGCCTGCCCCCCAACCCACACCCTGCCGGAGCCCTATCAAGATGTTTGAGAGGCAGAGGTAATCGTCATGACTCGATGCACAAAGTTAAGAAATGGGAGCGAGCAGCCTGGCGACGGCCTGCTTTGCGGGCGCATTGTAGCCGCGTGTAACAGGATAATAACGCTACTTTACACGGCATCTGCTGCTCCGCGCCTGGCTGGGAGACCAAACAGCCCCTGGGGAATGGTGAGGAGGGGGGGCATAGGGGGCGGTGTGGGGAGGGAGAGGCAAGGTGTGGGGGGGGGGGGCATTCGAGACTAGGGGAGAAATTGTGGGGCAAGAGAGACAAGGGCCACCGACTGAGCCTCGGAGTGCGTCTGCATCCTGCTAGCGTTTGAACGCCGTTGCACCTGACCGAGTTTAGCTGACCGAGCCGTCTCTCTCTGCTCTGGTCTCTGCAGGGGAATGCCCGACATCCAGTGGATGAACCTGGACCCCCTGAAACTGATGGAGGAGCTCAGCCAGTTCACGTCTCTGGAGGGCTTCCGGGAGATGCTGGAGAAGGCCCAGGTGGGACACGCCTACATGAGCCGGCCCTGCCTCGACCCCAACGATCCCGACTGCCCCCTGAGTGCCCCCAACAAGGAGCTGCGCCAGGTACAGTCCTTCCGCACACAGTCTCTGAAGTGGAAAAATTGTACAGGGAACATGTGCTAACGAACACACATCTATTTGCATCTATTATCATTAACATACTACTGTGTACATCTCTTTACGGTAAGCTTTAGTATGTTAATGCTAATGGATTACATGCTAACAAACACACATATATTAGCATTAGCATATTACAGCATAAATCTCCTTATGGTAAGCAGCCATGGTCACACGTGCACAAGCTAAGCACACAAAGCACTTCTACTTACCTTGTTCCTGGATATCTCCCGTCCTGTATGCTTTCACTTCAATCCTAATTTGGCGTACCTGAATTTGCAAGACTTGTAGCTGCTGAATGAGGGGTGCTTTGTTGGAGCTGGAGTGAATACCTACAAGGACAGTCGATCTCCAGGAACAGTGTTGGGCAACCCTGACTTGCCTTTCCTCCAGGCACTACAATGCGGATGGAGTTTTGTGAGACCTGTTCACTGGTTGAAGCCTTACCATCCACTGTCCTTGTTCTTACAGAGTCCCGACATCGCCCAGGAACTCCAGGGCGGTTGCCACGGCTTCTCCAAGAAGTTCATGCACTGGCAGGAGGAGCTGATCCTCGGCGGCAGGGCCAAGGACTCCCAGGATGCATTGCTGAGGTGAGTGAGCAGGGGGAGGGGGTGGGAGTGGGCGGTGACTCTGGTGGGGGCCAGGGAGAGAGGGCTCCTCCTGACTCCTAATAACCTCACACATCCAAGGAATTCCTTGCATGAAGCAGGATCAGTTTCCACCTCTGACCTCCGCATAGGATAGACCAATTAAACATGATGGACAGCCACATTAACCGTGGCCTGATTTGTTTTGGAGAACAGGGAAAAAAGGGAGCTTCTCTTCTTGGAGAGAAAAGGAAAAAAATAATATGGCAAAGAAGCATTTTAAAACCTTGTACATGCAAACATTGCATAAGTCCTTACAGAAACAGGGGAGAATATCTTATTCGAAGCGTCTAAAAACACCCTGAGTAAAAGTCCAGCAGTGTAATCCCACCCCTGGGCTTCCCTAAGTATTTTGAATTCTTGTTTTAATTTAAAACCACTGCAGAAAGGAATAGAGTGACAATCTTGGGGCTTTGCCCAGATCTTGACCCTGGCAAATCTCAGTGGATGTGATACAATCCTTTACAACTGGCCACGAAAAGCCACAAACATTACTGCGATATGATTTATTATAATCTTGCTCAGGGCTTTTTTTTTTTTTTCAAACTAAGCCACCCAGAATATGTGCCAAACTCAGAGTAGACCATCTGTTGATGCATATTAAAATGAGAACACCTGCTTTAACCCGTATAGGCCACAAGTGACTGAACACATGTGTACGTGAACTTATAAGGGAAGACAATAGATTTCAGCTACGGTATTTATATTAATCCTTTTATGTGTATGAGTTGGATTCTTTCACTGGGAATCCGGATCTTTCTTAATTGAGCTATTTGTATTGTGTGTGCATTGTGAGTCGGCCTATTCCCGGCAGAACTTGAATCCGACCCCACAGTGCATGCGGGCTGGGGGTGGGGATGCCGGTGGCCATGTTTTTCCCCCTTTTTTTTCAAAAGTTGGAACCCGACTCCTCGTGTGGCTGTGGTCTCACTGTGCCTGATGATTTTTTGTTTACCCCCCGACAGAGCCGAGGCCCTCCAGACCATGTACCTCCTCATGAGTCCCAAGCAACTGTACGAGCACTTTAAGGACGACTACGAGATCCACGACATCAACTGGAACCAGGAGAAGGCCACCGCCATCCTGGAGTCCTGGCAGAGGAAGTTTGTGGAGGTACGAGTGACCCCGCCCCACCCAGAAAAAACGCCGCCGGAGCCCTTACCTGCCACGAGCGTGGGCCGCCCCCGCTGACAGCAGGCCTATTTTGGCGAGGATCGGGGGGAGAGCAGCTCTGTCTGAATTCCATCAATCCTCAGCTGCCTTGTAAATGGAGTCCGCCGAGGAGGCCACTGACAGACTCCCAGTTATAGGAACAAGCTGTTTTTGTGATAGCTGACACCCAGCCTGCTGACTGAAGGGGGGAGACCCACGGTGCCTCCAGCAATGCCCGCTTGGAAAGGGGGGGGCAAGGGGGCAGGGGGGGTTGGAGAGTCACTGGAAAAACAAAGTGCAGGGTGTTTCGTTCCCCTAAGGTTGTCGGCCATTCATGGTGCTGATGGAAGGGCTCAGGAGACCATGTGATCTCATTTGATCCCCCTGCCCTTTGACCTTTGGCATCTGTGGTCATTATTTCTCAGTTGTCAGGCTTCATGAGGGCTCGGGGCTACCTCGCTGGTGTGCTGCTCGCCAAAAAAATGTATACACAGAGTCAGGAGGGGATGTGCCAGGCGAATGAATAATTCACTGTTTGTTTGAATTGTCAGCAGAGTAACTCAAGATGTTTCTGAGCACAGCGATTTCGAGTATGCATAGCGACGATGCTAATGCACACCACACAATAAATGACTCCTGTTTAAGAGTCTTCACAGAGGAAACAAAACAGTAACAAATTACTAATGACTTGTATAACAAGAATACGTTGCACAGAGGCTTGTGATTGATTACTCTGAATGTACACTCTGGGCTGCCATTTGGTTTGCACGGCGGTTGAGTATTGCGTTTTGATCCACCATGATCGTCTTGCAGGTGGTGCACCAGAGCATCCCTGAGAACTCCACCCAGAGCATGCACGCCTTCTCCACCACCACCCTCAATGACATCATGAAGTCCTTCTCTGATGTCAGTGTCATCCGGGTGGCCGGAGGGTACCTGCTCATGGTAAGCAGCACATCCACTTCCTCTTCTCTGATTGGCTGCTTCCATTTCCCAGACCTGTGATGATTTGCATTGCTAATATTGCAGCGATCCAATGTACAATATATTGTTTTAATGTTACTAAATTTACAGTTGAATTTCTGCTTGAAAAAGTAATGGTAGTAGTCATAATAGTGGTAGTAGTAGCAGCAGCAGTGGCAATTGTAAATGCTCTATCCTGGCGTCCAGTGCTCAATTTCTCTCCTCTCTCTGCACAGCTGGCCTACGCCTGCGTCACCATGCTGCGCTGGGACTGCACCAAGTCCCAGGGGGCCGTGGGGCTGGCGGGAGTGCTGCTGGTGGCGCTGTCAGTGGCAGCTGGCCTGGGCCTGTGCTCCCTGCTGGGCCTGTCCTTCAACGCTGCCACCACACAGGTACGTCCGCAGGCCCCGTCCACACGATTCCCACAATGCCTCAGTGTCCCGGTCCTGCAGCCAGCTCTAACCTCCTCCCCGAACGTCTTCCTCCCCTCAGGTGCTGCCCTTCCTGGCTCTGGGGATCGGTGTGGACGACATGTTCCTGCTGGCTCACTCCTTCACCGAGACAGGCTCCAACATCCCTTTCAAGGTAAGCCACACTATTAGTATCTCAGGCTGCTAACGTCGCTAATGTACACTCATTCGTTCACTGACACAGACTCTAACATCCTTTTCAAGGCAAGTTAGCATCTCAGGCTAACCGCTAAGCCGCAAATGCACACTCACTCCTCACTTCACTGCCCCCCTTCACCAATCTTGAAATCACCTCTCTCCCATTGGGCATATTTCTCATTCACACCGGGTGTAGGGTTCCTGGGTAAAGAGCTTAAGTACTGAACCCAAAGCTGGAACTTGCAACCCTCAGATTCCCAGTCCGCTCTCACTGCTCTGTAATGTGTGTGCCCTCTCTGAACTCTGGGTGTTCCTCTCCTCCCCTCCACTCAGGAGCGGACCGGGGACTGCCTGCGCCGGACGGGTACCAGCGTGGCCCTCACCTCCATCAACAACATGATCGCCTTCTTCATGGCGGCCCTGGTGCCCATCCCCGCCCTGCGGGCCTTCTCGCTGCAGGTACCCGTCTTAACCCACCGCCCCCCTTCTCCCACACTCCCCCTTGCCCACCCCCCCACTCTGAGGTGGGGGGAGGGAGGGCGCCACTCCCACACCAGCGCCCAGACGGCTTTGATGAACAGCGTTATTTAGAAAAGCCCTCGCTTTTTTTGTTCTTTTTATCACTCCCTCCACCTATGCCGGTTGCATAGTCTCCCTCCCTCCCTCTCTCCATCCCTCCCTCCCTCCCTCCCTCCTTCCATCACGGACCCAGGCAACTCAGGTGGGGAGGGGAAGAAGTAATCAAACGGGGGGGATATATCAGTATATCACAGAGCCGTCAGGCTGGCTGTGTGATCTCCCCGCCGCTCCCTGGGTGGTCTGGGTTCTGATGATACCAAATATAATGTGGGCCTGGGGGGGTGGGGTGGGGTTGTCGTGGACCTCTGCCAGCCTCCTCCAGGGTCGGTGCAGCCATGGGACTCCCCTCTCTGCCGATTGTTTCTGTTGACGGTTTTGGGAGGGGGGTATAGGGGGAGGGCTGGGGAGAGGTTTGGAGGTGCGGGGTGGGGGGAGTTGGAGGGAGGGGTGGTGATTTAGAGCTGCTTTTTAAGTTTGCGAGATTCAATCAGAGGCACTAAAACAGCAAGGGAGCTTGAATACGGACGGCTTCTTTGTCAAGTTCAGGCCCGACTGGGGAACACGGGCCGGTGGCACGCTGGCGCTAACAAACTAATCCTTTCCCTCTCCCTCCCTCTCTCTCCCTCCCTCCCTCCCTCCCTCTCTCTGGGATTTGCCCCACCAGGCCGCCATAGTCGTGGTGTTCAACTTCGCCATGGTATTGCTCATCTTCCCTGCCATCCTGAGTTTGGACCTGCACCGCAGAGAGGACAAAAGACTGGACTTCCTGTGCTGCTTCTACAGGTAACGGTCATACCTGTGGGAGCCTGTCAGTGCACAATGGCCCACTGCCAGCCCCTTATCTCGACTGTGTCTGGAATCCTGCTCGTCTGGAATCCTGCCAAGAGTCATGTGACTTTTTTTGATGGTGTAGCAAAAGGGCCAGTGCACCAAGTGATCTGTATGTGTAGTTTGAAATTGGTGTGTTGATGGCCATTAATTAACTTCTGACCCCCTCTACCCCTTCTCCAATGGCAGCCCGTGCTCTTCCCGGGTCATCCAGATCCAGCCTCAGGAGTTCTCTGATGCCAACGACAACCACACGTATCCGACAACATCGCCCTCGTACACGGGTCCCACCATCACCACCAGTACCCAGATCACCACCACGGTTCAGGCCTTCACCCAATGCGACGCGGCCGGCCAGCACATTGTCACCATTCTGCCCCCAACCTCCCAAATCTCCACCAGTGCCCCGTCTGTGGTGGTGCCCCCACCCACTGGTACGGCCCCCTCCTCACCCTCCTCCCCGGACCCCTACGGCTCCCAAATCTTTGGCCCGTCCAGCTCCACCCGTGACCTTCTGGCCCAGGTGGACGATACCAAGGAGGGGCGTGAGTGCGTCCCCCTCCCCTTCTTCCGCTGGAACCTGTCGGACTTTGCCCGTGAGAAGTACGCCCCTCTGCTGCTCAAACCCGAGACCAAAGCCGTGGTCCTGGTTCTGTTTGTGGCCCTCCTGGGCCTTAGCCTTTATGGGACCACTATGGTCCATGACGGACTTTACCTGACGGACATCGTGCCTCGGGACACCAAGGAGTACGACTTTATCTCGGCCCAGTTCCAGTACTTCTCCTTCTACAACATGTACCTGGTGACCATGGGTGGCTTTGACTACGGCAAAAACCAGCGGGAACTCCTGCAACTCCACAACGCCTTCAACTCTGTCAAGTATGTGGTGCGAGACAGTGACCAGCGGTTGCCTCGGATGTGGCTGCACTACCTTCAAGATTGGCTGAGAGGTAAGACCATACCCATTTATATATAATTACAGAAAACCATATATTAGCATTAGCTTAGCATTAGCATATAGCAAATGACTAATGCAATTGGTAGTACACTGTTTTTAATACACACCTTCCATTCATTACTATAGTAAAATAATTCCAGCCATTCATTATAACAGTGAAACGATTATCCGTTTAATAACAGGAAGTCAGGTGACTCCTTGTAGAAGGACCCTGTGGATTTAGAGTTTTGTCAGTTACCCTCAGGGTTGGGATCATATCTGAGTCTCAGTCCATGGCCCGTCAGGTCTATTGCTGCGTTCACCTTCAGCAAGCGGGTGAGAGGGAAGGTTTTTTTTTTTTGGGTGGGGGGGACCAGGCAGTGAAAGTTCACCCCTGTCACACAGCTCCCCCAGGCTGTGTCAAGGATCAAGGAGGGCTAGAGGTTGTCTTTGTCACCTCTTGGCCTCTCCCCTAGGGCTAAGGGAAGGAAAGATTTGGGGGGAAGGCAGTCAGTGTGTGGTTGGGAGGGGTCGGGAATCAAGGTAAAACGAGGGACAGCAACAAAGCTCGGAGAAAGAAACAGGGGAATTCTTCAGTCAACAGGGAAATTGGCGTGACTTGAAAGACTCTTCTCCCCCCACCCCCACCCCCATCGCCCCATTTGATTTTATTTCATTTTTTCTGGGGGTTTCCCTGTAATTATGGAATGGCTGGGAACTGTTTTTCAACCACACTAGACTTTATAATTTAAAGAAGAAAGGCTTTCCTGTTTTATATCTCCTCAGCCCACACACATGATGTGTGTGTTTGTGTGTATGCAAGTGTGTGTCTGTGTGTGTGTGTGTGTGTGTGGCATGTGTGTGCATGTGCGTGCCTGCGCTCTGCCGTTTGAGGTCAAAGGCTGGTTTGCTCAAAAAATTTTGGTTGGCAGTCATGAGGCTGCTGGGAATTTCACATCAGTCCCCAGGGAATGCCCTCTCCATGAGAGCTCCCTCAAAGACAGTTTAATTAGCTGCATTCAGCAGCACTTCCTCCCACCTCCCAGAATCCCCTCTGCAGGATCCTGCAGTGTGGCTGTTCAACCAGAGGGGGCGCTGTACGTGCGAGTGGACACACTGGGACAGGGATACCTGAGAGTCAGGCACGGCAATAACCCATAATGCCTCTCTCCTCAGGCCTGCAAGCTTCATTCGATGCCGACTGGGCGGCAGGCCGCATCACATGGGACAGTTACCGTAATGGCACTGAAGATGGCGTGCTGGCCTACAAGCTGCTCATCCAGACCGGCTCCAAGAAGGACCCCTTCAACTTCAGCCAGGTCCGCACCCCTGTCTATTACATTACATTTTAAACACAGGTCAGACTAGGTACAATTCTCATAAAGCATCAGTTATCCATAGCCATGAACATCAAGTCTAAGTCAGTAAAGTAATGGCAAGTCATAAACTAGAAGTGAGGCATGATTGCAAGAAATATGATTATGTGCTACAACATCAAGAATTCCCCCCTCCACAGCCCTCCTTCCTGGTTCGCATGCCCCTCCCTCTCCACCTGACCTCACTTCCTCTTCCTGTCCCTGCAGCTGACCACCCGTCGCCTGGTGGATGAGGAGGGCCTGGTCCACCCAGATATCTTCTACATCTACCTGACCGTCTGGGTTAGCAATGACCCGCTAGGCTATGCAGCCTCCCAGGCTAACTTCTACCCACACCCCCGTGAGTGGATCCATGACAAGTACGACACCACTGGGGAGAACCTGCGCAGTGAGTAACTTTTCTTACTAAGTGCTCACAACCGCTCTTTCCTGACTGACCATCATTTTGAGAGCTGCTTCATCAATGGAGTTTGTTTATTCTTTCAATGGAAGCTGCCGTAATCAAATGTTTTGTTAGAAGTGCATATTCCTGGTTTCTGTCTTAATTAAAATGGGGGCGCCTGCGTCATTGTGAGTTCTCAGCCAGAAAAAGATGGAGACACTCATAGTTAAAAATAAATTTAAGATTTAAAGCATTATATTATATTAAGCCATGTTATTTTAAACTTTGAATTAGTTTGCAGCTGGCGGCTGTCTAATGTGTCATAACCCACTCATTTCTGCTGTCCCCCCCCCCCCCCCCCCCCAGTCCCAGCAGCCGAGCCCCTGGAGTTTGCCCAGTTCCCCTTCTACCTGAATGGCCTGCGGCAGACGTCGGACTTCATTGAGGCCATCGAGTGTGTGCGCTCCATCTGTGAGGAGTTCGCCCGCAAGGGCGTGCCCAACTACCCCAACGGCTACCCCTTCCTGTTCTGGGAGCAGTACATCGGCCTGCGTCACTGGTTCCTGTTAGCCGTTAGCGTGGTGCTAGCCTGCACCTTCCTGGTGTGTGCCGTGCTGCTGCTCAATCCTTGGACCGCTGGTGTCATCGTGAGTAACACCCCCAACCCCCCCCGCCAAAAACTATTCCCCCTACCTCCCCGCACACACACAGCTCAATAACCCCACCATGGAGCTCTTTTCTCTCTGGGGAGGGCTGCGGCGGGCTGGCCGGAGGGCGCTACCGCTGCACTCACCCCCCCCCCTCCCTTTTGTCATTCTAATCCGAGCTGCCAGGGTTTAGAAAAGGAAATGCAAAGGACCGGCAAAGCTTCCCGGAGGCTTTACCTCCAACCGCCTTTGTCAAAAACGGGGGACAGGACGGATCGGGGCAGTCGCGACCTTGGCCTGCTAAACCCATCCATCAGGGAGCTGAGGGGGGAGTGGGTGGTGGATGGGTGGGTTTCGTGGGAGGTGGGTGGGTTGGGGGTCCCATGTTAGCTCAGCGGCTGGGAAACGTTTTGCACAGCGGCTAATGGGGTCCTCCAGGGGAGGGTCCCAGCAGCTAGGGGGGACAGCATGGGACTTTTAGGGTGCCTCATGTTGGGGCGGGGTGGGGCGGAATGGGTGATAACATGGTGGCGGAGGGCGAATGCGACGGGTTTTCGGCCCGTGTTTGCGGAATAAGGGGGCCATGAGTAAGACGGCGCAAACAGCTTTTCCCGTACAGAGACAGATCCGTTCCGGGCCTAAACGCGCATTGTCACGTCGCCTTTCTAAGCCGTGTCCTCTGTAGTTTCATAGCCTATATGTGGCCGCAATAAAATGGGTTTTAACATTTCCAATTTAACCGTGACCGAATTGGGACCCCTGCCGACATCAAAGGGGGAGCGCGAGGCTGGGGATTTTCAGAGCTCCTCTCTGTCTGTTTTTGCTAAAATAAAACGCCAAGTTTTTTTTTGTTTTGTTTAAAGAAGTACATTAGTGTTGAAAGGATGTCAAGAGAGGGACGGCGGAGTGGAGTGTAGAAATGAGGGCCCGTATTGTCTTTTGTTTGACAGTGTCAGTCATTTCCCCCGGGCCTGAAAACAGGGGGTGGGGGAGGGGCAGGGGTTAGCAGGTGAGGGGGTAACTCGATGCTGCGCAGATGACAGTGGCATCCTGACTGTTTGGCTGTGGCCTCTTGTGTGCGTACAGGCCGTGGTGCCGTCAGGACAGGGGCCATTTCCATGTAAATAGGCCCAGAGAGGCTGAGAGAAAGGGCTAAAAAGCAGACCCATAAAAAACACTGCCTGGAGTCTGCTTTTCAGGCCTGTGGCCTCCCTTTAGAGTCAGCCTTTGAGAGGATGTCACCCTGCCACTGCTAGAGCTAACTCTCCCTCTCTTTCCCTCTCCCTCTCTCTCTCACTTGCTCTCCTTCCCTCTCTCTCTCTTACATACACACACGGACACACATACCCACTTTAATGCAGTTACATACACTTAACGGAAAGTGCTTTGTTTAACTACTGCAGACCTTGTTCCAGTGGTAGGAAGTGCTTAAGTGCGCTGTGTTTCTGTTAATGTAATGAGCAAAGCACAAGCAGAGTGATGTTTCTCAGATACTTGTGCAATGAGGCGGAGTGAGTGAGCAGCGTTGCTAATGTGCTATCGTCCTTCAGGTGTTCATCTTGGCGATGATGACGGTGGAGCTCTTCGGCATCATGGGACTCATTGGGATCAAGCTGAGTGCCATCCCCGTGGTGATTCTCATCGCTTCCGTGGGCATCGGGGTGGAGTTCACCGTCCATGTCGCTCTGGTACGCTCCCCACCCCCACAACGCCCCACCCTTCTCTCACACAGACTCTCCTATTCGCGCCATTAGAACACGAGACGCCTAAGACTCCTCTCTTCTGTAACTTGACTGAGAGTCAACTGGTGGCTATAGAAAAGCAATATGCAGCCATTGTAAATATATGGACTTTTCAAAAATATTACGATTAATATTGATGCAGTATATATTTTTAAAAACATATTGCAATATCTGATGGTGACAAACATTCATAGACACCCATACATTGTGTAGTCTTACAGTGTCTTTATAATATATTTAATTACAGTATGCGGTTGGTAGGAATAATAGTTGTGTTGTGCTCCAGAAGCATTCACTAAGTAACCCCCCTCCCTTCACCTCAGGGCTTCCTGACGGCGATTGGGAACAGGAACCTGCGTTCGGTGGTGGCGCTGGAGCACATGTTCGCACCGGTGATGGACGGCGCTATCTCCACGCTGCTGGGGGTCCTCATGCTGGCCGGCTCCGAGTTTGACTTCATCATGAGGTGAGTCTTTCCCCCGCCTCCATCCCGTTCCCCCCCGTAGTCCCCTGCGGACAGAGACGCGTCACACCGCGTCTGCGTCAGGCGCTAACGGCGTGTCCTAACGCCCGGGCAGTTGTCGGGTTCATCGTGGGGGGGTGGAAGGGTGAGGTTTTGGGGTGGTCGTGGGTGCAGGTGGGAATGTGTGCCCCCATTTCCACCCCAACCCACCTGTCCCTGTCACTCCACCCCCAGCCACCCACCACCCACCCGGCCCCCCCACGCACTCACGACAAATGGGGAAAACATTACTGGTGTGTAACAGCTGCTGGTAAACACAAATGCGTTACTGACTGGGCAGACACACACACAGACACAGACACACAGGATCTGTTAGTGTTACTGCCTCCAGTTCAGAAGCTTTCCAGAGCCCGCAGAAAGAGACTAGGCTCCACCCCACCCTTAGTTTGAACTGGTCAGCTGAGTCTCTGCCACCAGGCCTCGTACCCCCTTTCTGCACCACAGAAAATTCCTCCAGGGGAGAAAAATGGCGGTTGGTGGGGAGAGAAAATGTAGGAAAAAGACCACAGCCTTGAGAGAGAAGCCCTCACTTAAAACAGACCCGTCGCTTAAAAGCAGCATTCGCTCCGAGAGCAGGACTTCAAAAAAATAAATAAATAGAGCAAGGGGTGGCGTCCTGGCAGCTCCAACTGTCGTTCTCACAGCCAATGACTTCACTCAGTAGGTGAAATGATAAGTTCCCTCTTTCATTCTGCCCCAGAGAGGAAGAGACAAAGAAAGAAGAGGAAGGAGCAATGGTGGTGGTGGTGGGGGGGGCCTGAGTGTCAGCAGGAGGGTGGTGGTGAGGGGGTCTGGCTGGAAATTGGGGTGGGGGCTGCAGACTAGCACCAGGGCATTCACGCTGGGAGGTCCTGTTTAGATTTTGGGGGGGGGGGGGGGACGGTCCCTCAAGCAGGGGAGTAGCATAAATACTGTGCTGTAAACATCTCCTCACGGTGGCACATGGAATAAACAGCTGAACATGCTCTGCAGCCCCTCTCCCAACCAGCCCCCAACCCTCCCTCCGCACCCCCGACTCCGAATGGAAAAGATTACAGTTTATATAAACAACAGAATTCCTAACACTCGGTCTCCTTTGGAGGTCTAACCCCAACCAGGGCCCACGGATAGTTTAGGTTTTTTCCCCCCTTAAATAAATCACGCTCCACTTTCGGAATGTTGACTTAGTAAAATAAACAAGCGACTTTTTTTTCCCTCTTTTTCACGTACATTGGATAGTTAGAGCGAGGGCCTCTCTATCTAAATAAGAGGAAGTGGACGCCGGCAGACCAGAGGTGGCTGCTATATCTGTTTCTCCCCTCGATTTTGGGTCTCTCCCTAACTTCAGCCTGCATTCAGAGCGCAGAAATTGCATAGGGACCAAGCTGCGGGTCTTCATTTTGAAGTGAGGCTTAGAATTTGCCCAAATGGCTTTTTTTTGGAGGGCGAGGGGGATGGGGGGGTTGTGGGGGGGTTTTGTTGAAACAGATTGCCCTCGCCGTGCCGGTTTTCAAAGCACTGTGGCCCACACTGCATTTCGAGACGGCAAACAGTGAATGGGAAACATCACAAAAAAAACTGCAGTCTGAAGTGGGAGCCTGCATGGCTTTGTTAATGAGGCAGGCAGAGGGAGAAAGGGAGGGAGCGAGCGAGGGAGGGAGGGAGGGAGCTGGAGGGGAGGAGGAAAGAACGAGAATGCGTGGTACTCAGCATAAGAGGGGCTCTGCTCGGCCTTGCGGCTTCCATCGCGTGACTCCGGGACCACCGTCCTGCAGCTCACTCGATCACCGTGGCTCCCCGCTTAAATTTACGCCCAGGACTGGCTGGGTGGGCGGGCCCTTGGGCTCAACCACAAAAACTACCACCAAAAAGGACTTTTTAGGGGCAGCCTAGTTTTATACAAAACGTTCCTGTCCACCATTTTCTGTTTGGTGGGAACAAAAAGTGAAAACTACTTCAAAATACCTTTTTTCCCACAGTTTACCATGGATATTAGTTGGTACATAACTTTGGGTGAAATACATTACAAGAAAATGCTAGATGTTTGCACCAATAAAGTTACTGTTTTCAAAATCCATGAGGATAACAGACCCAGTGGTTCATACCCCTGGCTGTTAATGAAGCGACTGCCCCATGGCCAACATTCACAGCAGTCTCTGCCCTTATTTTCATTAACATGATTGTTTTCATATTATATTTTCCCATAAATCCAAGATGGATAAATGGTGGATTTTGCTTGGGTAAACAGATAGCCTCACCGTCTGTGGAGACAAAGTCAAACAAGCCAACAGGCGGCAGTTTCCATTACGTTGGTAGGGGGAAATGTTACAACCAGATGTGTACAACATGTAGCCTTTTTTTTCTTTTCAACATCCACATTGGTGTTGCTCAAGTCTTCCGGAGAGTGACACAAATGCTTTCGAGGGAGGTGAGCCACGAGAACTTTCTGGAATGCTGGGAGTTTTTCCCCCCCCTCTCCTTGTTTTTTCTTCTGCCCCCCCCCCCCCCCTCCTTTCCCAATCCCCCTGCCCCCCCCCCCCCTTCATGATGCCTGAACCACAGTTAAAAGAGCTGGGATCTCTCTTTCATGTAAGCCTTCTGCTAGAGGCCTCTCTAATTTCCTCATGCACTCTCTTTCTTGTGGCAAAACCAGCCCAGAATGAGGAGCGCAGAAACGCTAAGGCTAAATTATAGCCCTGTGCCCCATCACAGAGTGCAGTGCAGCGCTGCATGATTCATCCCTGGCTACACAGCCACGACAGTCCCTCACAGTCCACAGAAGGCCATCTCCCAGGATCTTGGAGCCTTTTTGATGGATGAAAAGAGCCTGCCCTCAGCAATGAAACCCAATTGAAACCACCATTCATGTGTATAAAACGTGTTTTGTTTTCCAACGATTTGTGGACGTGTTTTGGAACCACTGGAATATGTGCAGTCTTGATTACTGTGGAGCGTGCGCACACACACACACACACACACACAACATTTTTCACTCACAAAGATGGAATGAAGGGTGAAGCTGTTGGCATATACCGTGTCAAGCCAGGCTGTGTGGTTGTTAATGGTAGATCACAGTCACACACCATTGTCAACACCCTGTCTCCTGGAGTAAACTATCTCTACCTAATGGGGTGAGGAGTCAGGACCCCCCCCCCCCCCCACCCCCTGTTGCTGAGATGTAAACACAAGAGAATGCAGATCATTCACAACTGTAGCCCCCAGTGAACCGAGAAGCCATTACTCGTGATTGAAAATGGCGGTAACAGAGTTTGCAGATTGCTGTGTGTATCCTTAGCAAATCCTTAGCAAATGCTAGGGTATCACAAGGTGGTTTGGTCACATGGCGTATCACCTCATTCATTGGTTGGCTTTTGGTTTAGAGCCGGGATGTTGCCAGGAATAATGTCACCCTCGTGTCTCAAAGCTGGTCTGCTGAAGGTGTGTTTGAGGAGCGATAGTTCTCAGATTTTTGGGGGCGAATGCTGTGTCTGTTTGGCATGGTCTTCTAGGCCCCAGCCATGTGGAGACTTGGCCCAGGCCTGTCTGCTGTCAACACAGCAGTGCGTCACTGCGTCGTGAGCTGAAACAGGATCTCCACCAGGTCGGATATTAAGCTGTGGAGGAGAGCAGTGTGTTAGCCAGGAGGTGGAAGGTGTCCCCCCCCCCACCCCCCTTCACTACTACCCTTTCTTGTGTAGACCGGGGGGGGGGGGGGGGGGCAGGTTTGTAGGATCTGCTCGCTAATGTAAACACATATTTTCAGGAAGTGGCGGTCCTGTGGTGATAGATGAGGGCTCCCAGAGGGAGACCGTGCGCTGCCGAACTGGAGCCCAGGAATTCCTCCGGCCTGTCAGGCCGCCAGTGAAGGGGACGCAGGGAGAGGAGGGGAAATGGAGGGAAAAAGGAAAGAGTAGGGCCTAGGGCCTATAGCGAAAGTCCTGAGGGGGTCCGTCCACATGGGGGCGGGGGGGGGGGGGGGGGGGGGGCAAAGGAGTGGCACTGGTCTGGCTAAATTGTCCACTGTACCTCTGTATTTTTAACATGTTGCTCTTGGGAGTTGTTTATTTCCGGAATGGTCTTTGGTAACCTTGTCGTAACCCTTGCGTTTTGTTTCGTGTGCAGGTACTTTTTCGCTGTCCTTGCCATCCTGACGCTCCTGGGGGTCCTGAACGGCCTCGTCCTGCTGCCCGTCCTCCTGTCAATCATGGGCCCGCCTGCTGAGGTCACTCCCGCTGACAACGGCAGCCGCCTACCCACTCCGTCTCCGGAGCCCCTCCCGCCGCCCATGAATCACCATGGTTACTACGCCGGCCGCTACCCACAGGGACCCCGCCGTCACGCCTTCTCCGAGTCAGAGGACTCCGAGTACTACTCCGAGACCACCACCACGTCGGGCCTGGCAGAGGATGAGTACAAGTACCGCGACCGTAGCGCCTACATCGCGCCTACGCCCGCGCCAACGTCCCACATCCTGCTGGAGGCCAGCAAGAACCCCAGCTTCCCCAAACTCACGGTACGCCTTATCCCCATCACTGTCAACAGCCCTCTAACTGTCCAATCCCCTGTGTTAATCTCTCACTTTATCTGAAGTATCAAACTTCCTGCCACAGCCATCGTAACAACACTGCCTTAATGGTATCCTTTGTAGTCATCTTTCTGTAGTTCGTTCAAAGTAGCTGAGCTCGTACGGCTGTTGACTTTGGTCAAAAAGTAAACGTAAGCTGAAATGATGAAAACCACCTGGTTCCCTTTCGAGGAAAAGTAAAGCATCTTGTGTCTGTGCCTCTCCCGCAGGTGGTAAAGCCATACAGCGAAAGCCCGAACATCACTGCCAGGAAGGAACATCTAAACGGGCCGACTCAGCCGACCGTCACCTCGGTCAGCTCTCAGATCGCCCGATGGGATAAAAAACAGGATTACACCCAAGACCAGGGACCCAAGAGACAACATTTACCCAGCGACAGACCTCAGGGTCCCGGCAGGACTAATCACTGTGGCCCCAGGTCTCAGTATAGCAGTAGGCCGCATCATAACAGGACTACGATGCCGGGCTACAATGCGGGAACCAGAGTTCAGGGGCCCGGTAGTGCTGTTACTATGGTTACGGCCACTGCCTCGGTGACGGTGGCCGTGCACCCCAGCTTGCCAGGGGCTTACAGGGGTTACACACACGAGGGGTTCAACGACAGCGAATCGGACTGTTTTGAGGACACGCTGGGGAGGTCGCAGAGTCACGGGAAAGCTACCGAAAATTCCAAGAGGAGCAACTTGGAGCTCCAAGACCTGGAATGTGAGGAGACGAGGCAGCATCCCACTGACCAGGCTCTAGGTGAGCAAGCTTTCACACACTTATGGAAAAAAATCTAATGAAAAAATCCGCTAATGCCGTCATTTGAATCAGAGTGCAGTCTTGGATTTAGACCATGGACTCAAGAGTCCTGGATTAAGACCACATCTGCTTAATTGGACTGGAGCGATACGTAGCTCAACATCCATTCTCTCTGAAGTCCAGTGCCATGCCGTCAGTCCAAAACAAACAGAGTCAGACAGGCAGCGGTCAGGGCGGGAGGGAGGGGAGAGGGTGTAAATAGTTCTAAAACAATGATAATATCTTCACAGCTCCGCACTAGCTCAACTTGTCAGCTCTCGCCTTGCCAGTGTAAACAGGGTCTCCGCTTTCACGAGGGCTCGCTGATCCTGACCCCTGCTTTTCTGTTTCAGGTGGCCCACGGAACCAGGCAGCCAAAGACCGGTAGACCCCCCTCGTCTGGAACCCATCTCTGGCTGCCCAGCTCAAAATCTTCCTGGTCCCCCAACTCTTTCTCAATGAACTGTAAATAGACCTCACACAAACAAAAGGATTTATTTTAAAAAATATTAAAAGTTCTTGTTTTAAGAATATATATATATAAATATATAAATATATATTTTAATACTAAAAAAAGAGGGAAAAGCTATTTAAAAGAGTACTGTATAACTTGTGTATTCTGTTATGTAAAAGTCAGATAATGTATAAGTGGTTTTTGGAGGACTCCTTCCTTGTATAGATTAAGAGATGTGTAATATGTAAAAAGAAAAAAGTAAGAAAAGTGAATTGGTATAATGATAATAGTTTATTGAAAATAAGGTCAGTGTTTGTTTTTTCGCTGCTACTCTGAAAGAACTGAAATTATTTGCCTTGAAATTATGCAGTACCCCCTCCCCTTGACGTAAGTTACAAAATAACATTGGATTAGTTTTATTTCTCTGACACCGCATTCTGACAGGGGGCGTCTCTGTATTTTCAAAAATGGCGTCTCATTTACTCACAAATGGTAGAACCTCGACATAGACAGTACCATCCTCGGCCTCTGTTTGCACTGCGCAAACTGACAGTTTAGCAGATCTCGCTTTAAACAGAGCATCCATCTTGTCCTTTTCACTTTTCTTCTTTGGTCATTAAACTCTGTAACTGTAATACATGTCCTGGATCAGAATGAACCTAAATGGAATACCTTGAAAATTATATTCAGATTTCAAATCCTAAAAATAAGTTCTGTCGGACAGATATGGATTCAGGTTAAAAAAAGTTTCCTCTTGGGTTTGGTTAGCCTGTGATATTGCATTTAAAGCTTGGGTATTTTGAACAATCGTTTGTCCCTACATCTGGGAGTGTAAAAGCTAGGTCAGAATACCTACATGTGATTTGCCATTGTTTGCCAAATGTAAAGAGATGGTATTTTAATATGGGAATCTAACATTGTTGATTCTCCCATCATTTCAGACAGTTGTTTTTCTGATTTATTTGTTGACTGTTCACCAAGGGTACCGTGTATAGTAGTTCTCAATGTGTCTGTTACAAGATTTCACGTTTTGATTCACTGTACCCCTGAGGTTTCTTCGTACCATCATGACTGTTCGACATCCTGTCGATAAGTTCTACCCATTCATTTGCAGTCTGCATTTTGTTTTACTTGAAGAAGCTGTGAGATAAGGATTTGTTTAAGTATCTAAGCTGTATTTTGGGTGATGTCAGTTTGTTACCTATGTTTTTTTTTGTTTGTTTTTTTTGCCTGTTTGGAGTAGGGGGAGGTTGTTGATGAATGCAGTGTTCACCCAATTTTATATTGAAAGGGAATATAACAAAAAAAAAAGTAAAGGGAGGATTTTGTTAACACTTGTTGGCTGCTTTAGGGCTGTGGTACACACTACTGCGGTCCTGTGCAATCGTGAGCGAGCTAATGCATTTTTTTTTTGGTCAGGCCAGCACAAGGGCAACTTGTGATGTAATTTAAGGGGCTTGAGTTTCAGGGCCAGAACGGTGCTCTTCTCTGTTTCCTTATAGTCAGTTTAGGCTTTGTGCAAGCCAGTATTTCTGTGTTTGAGTTTTTCATTGTATTTATACCTTTCTTTGTCTCGAACAAACAAAAAAAAAAAAGAAAAAATTTAATGGTTCACTATTGGTCACATCACTGCCAGTTTAAATGCAGGGAAACGTATTTGATTTAAAATGGCAGCTTGTGTTCCTGTTCACACAAATAAGCAGAGATGAGAAACAATGTAGCTACTGTACATTCTGGAAGAACAAATCAAAAATACAACCCACACCCACTGCTTAAAAACATCAGTGTGTAAGTGGTAGGAGGGGGAGTTTTTATCTTTATTTTGAGGGGAGGGGGCATTCTGCATTGGGTTGTAGTTTTATTTCAAATGTTTTGTCATGCCATATAAATTATTTATATAAAATTTTTATTTTTGTAGTTTGTACAGATGTTAGCCGCCAGACTGAAGTTTTATTTTTAAAGAGTAAATATATATTATATATAATTATATCTATTTGTTGCTGGGGGTTTTTGGGAGGGGATGGGAGGGGGGAGGGTGTTGCTGTTGGAACGGGTGACCCTTTTGTTTGGAGAAAACCGTACACTTGGAATATGAAGGAGAGGTGTGACTGATGCTGTCCGCCATGTTTTGTTTCCTGGCCTTTCCTTCTTCATGTGATAGTTTGAAGTATCTCTTTTGTCAATGTCTAAAACACTGTGACTGCAGACAACTGTTCAAGAAAACCCTTGTGTGACCATCATTTTCCTTCACCTTTTATAGGAATTGAACTAACAAAATAAATTGAATGAAAAATTTTGAATCTGACTCTTTATCTTTCTTTTAAAAAAAAGTGGATTGTGAGTGAATCTAATGCAAGTTGTTAATTTAAAGTCATTGGTTATTTTCTGTTGTCTGGCTGTATTCTGTTTTCACTGTGGGAAAGTAGAGCGCTTACTAAGTGACCACAAAGCTGATAAAATCAGTGATTCAGAGGTCAAAACTGGGTCACTGTAAAGAGCCACAGACAAGGGATTTTGGTCAGTGTTAAGTCGTTAGAACTACTCTTGGCGAATCTTGGTGAGTGCTATTCCAATCACACACACTTCAGAAATAAGGGTTAATTGAACTGTTAAACTTGAGCTGAAAGTGGCCTCTCTTGACATAAAATATTACACTTGCTCAGCCTCTCTGACTGAAATACACAACTGGGACGAATGAAGAGTAGGGTGTTTTTTTAAATCAGCTTGGCTCCTTAAAAAATGATTACCACACTGATCTGCAGCCAGAGTAATTGAAGAGGGCCCGTTTGAGAAGCGGGCCACAATCAAATGACTCACAGCTCCCAGCGTGTGAAGTCTGTCCCTGAGTCTCAGGTGTGAGGCTGTAATGTCAGGAAAAGGGAAGCGTCAGGTGTTGTTTTAGCAGTAAACGAGTGTTGTTTTAGTAAACGGAGCTTTTTAGCGCTGCGCTTTATCGGTTTGTTGTGAACTGCCGCGGACGCGCGGCGAGACAGAGGGGCGCGAAGGCCAGCTCCCCAAACTTCCTGCTGCATTGTTACGGCTGGACGGCCGCCGGGCCCACACGACCGGGCCCACCTATTAAGATGAAAGGCGCACGCAGTAAATTCCTGCGCTTCCCACAACAATGTCTCAGGTGTCAGCTACCTTGGTCCCAGGCGGAACCCGATATGCCTGCACCCTTTTGAAGTCCCTGCCATGCCCCAACACTGAGGTGGGGGTGGGGAGGGAGGGAGGAGACCTGAGGACACACCCTCTCCTTCCCCTCCCTGATAGACCTCAGTGGCCCCAAATGTTGACACGCAAACAAGACAAAAAACAAAAAATAATCTTAATGGGTACTTCAGTCTTATACTTAGTCTTAAAATATTTTTTTTTCTATATGAGAATGAGGTAAGACCATTTCACCCGACTCAAGATTTACTATGACAATTTCACTTGATAAACAAAAAGTAACTTCAAATATATAATATTTCCTATTTGAGACGGAAAAACAATACTAAAACACTTAAAATATACTTTTTTTGGTGCATAATCTTATGTTGCTTGCATAGTACCCCAAACTGTGATATGGCAAAGTATTTGGTGAATGCATGACAGGTAAATACAAACAAAATGTGATTCAACCCATTTGTTCTGTTCACACCTTGGCACACGCCTGAAAGGCAAACTTTGCCACATTATCATTGGTTTATTTGAGTATAATCAAAGCTCAAGATAATTTCAAGTATTTTTCATTCAGTTCAAAGTTTAAAAAGGTCTCAGGTTTTTTTACACAAGGGATTAGGCACCAAACAGCCTAGAGATAAGAATACAGAAGACATCCCCAATAGAAGACAGAGAGCCTAAGTTGTTTTAAACACTTGCGAGTGCTTAAGTGTGAAAAGTGTGAATCCGAATGTAAACACTCAGAAGACTCATTTCCCCCAGAGCATCAATCAAATTCACTCCATAAAATCACTTATTTCAGTTTTACTTTCACTAACCTGCAGCCCCACCTCACTGCCATGCTGGCCTCATGGGCTGCAGTTTCTCACTTTAATCTCCATAGCCCATATGATCCACTAATTAAATACACATTGGGCTGGGTTCACGGACACACATTTAGCTTAGTCCTGGATTAAACTGAATCTACATTCAGAATTGAATTTAGTGCAGGACTGCGCTTAATCAGTGTCTCTGAAACTGGCCTATTATTTATCACTCTAATCTCTGAACTTTGTGGATCAGTTTCACAGACACAGATCAAGATTAAATTCTATTTTCAATGGAGATTCTCCATAGAAATCTTAAGCTTAATCTGCGTCTATGAAACTGGCCTATTGGAGTGAGGAGGGATCCCCACGAAGCCAGTACGTATCCTCAGATCACATGACAAAGCCTGGACAATCCCCACTCTGGCCTTCACCAATGTTGTTGAGGAAAGTCTTGAGAAAACCACAGAATGGGAAGAGCTGTGTGTCCCCCAGGTTGCCACGAGCGAGTGGATTTCAAAAGCCTTTTCATGTAAACCTTCAGCTTCCCAGCTGAGTGTTAGCGGATGCCCATCCTTGACCCAACCAATTGCCAATTCTCCCTCCTCTCAACATGTGGAGAGGGCCCTCCAGATGCCCACAGACGGCTGGGGTATGGAGCACTTACCATGGGTCCTCAGTACAAACGCTGCCTCCTGAATCACCCCCATTTACCACAGGCTTGTTGTGTTCTGTCCTCGACATTCCCTCTCTCTCTAAATACAAAAAGAAAAACACTTAGGACTGTCTCGCCAATCCAGGGATTGAGTTTCACCACCACAAACAAATGTGATGGCATTCGTTACCACAGTCTGTCTGGGTAAGAAGCAGAGCTGTATTTGGATATCAGTACCAGGGCATGAGACCCAGTTGCATCACTTCCACTGGCAGTTCAGTCGGTAGTTTGTTGGTTTAAAGTTCCAAGAATGTTTTTCTGTAAGGTTGCACCAATGTTACCACATTTCACAGAAATACAGTCAGTGTGGGAATATACTAGGCCAGACATTTTTCTCGAACTATCCTCTTAATAATCTATCTTGCTGCAAAATGGGTGACGTAAGGATCACCGAGCCAACCACAGCAAACTAACTGTACAATGTAACCAATGGCAACACAGTGCACTTTTGCAAATATGTGGTTCTAAAGCTATAGGGTTGCCATTATAAGATGCATGAAGATTAATTACATATATTGGAGAAAGTATGTATTTGTATTGGAGGAAGTAGATACTGTTCCAAACATAAATACATAACCTTTGATTACTAAAATTCCAGTATTTTCTTTAGTTATTAAGTGCTGCACAGATGTGGAACATTCACTGTGTGCAGAGGAGCTATGAGGAGCTTCACTGGAGGTCTGGAGGGGGGTGGGGGCTTGATGATTCGTTTCCGGGGGAAAGCGTGGAGAGAATTAGGAAACTGGCACGAGTGGACCGTGACTTCCTGCGGACCCCGGTGACGTGTGCGCCTGAGGAGGGGAACTAGATGGCCGAGGTGATAAGGGCGCTGCTCATTCAAGCCCCAGTTCGGCAGGGCGTGCCAAGAGCGAGGGTGCCAAGAACGAGAGTGGCACTTTGCAGAACCGAATGGGGGGTCCATTTTTTGGCCAGTCTTTTCTTCTCCCTCATCCCATCAGTTTCTATAAACTTTATCAACAGAGATTAAGGCTGAGGTCTGAAAAGAGAGAGGAAAGAGAGAGAGGGATGTGTGTGTGGGGGGGGGGGGGGGGAGCAGTCTGTGTGTGTGTGTGTGTGTATGTGTGTGTGTGGAGGGGAGGTGTTCTCTAGGGACGAGAAGCAGCAGCTGGCACTAGCTGAAAGACCTTATCCTTTTTTAAACAGCAAGCGATGTGTGGGTGAGATAACAGATGACATCTCAAACAACAGACAGCTCAATCTAGGTGGTAAAAATCAGGACAAACCAGCTCTTTTCAAGAAAGGGCTCAGGGGGGAAAGAAGTGGGAAGAGGACAAAAGAGCCAACACATGATCCTCTGTGCTGTCATCTTGGGTGGCCAGGGGATGAGCAGCCATTGTTGTGAAAATTCAATAGGGCTGATTAGTGTGTGTGTGTGTGCGTGTGTGTGCGTGTGTTTGTGTTTATATGCCCATGTGTGATAGAAGGGATTTCATATTTTTGCCTCTATTTTTAATCACGAAAGTGCAACATTGAAGTTAGCACCTCCAAGTGAAACAATGAGCGGGGAAATGATTTAGGAATTGGATTTCATGCATTTTTGTTTTTAATTAGGCTGATAATTACAGCAGGACAAGATTGTGTGAAGTCATCATTCACGCACAACACTTGATAGATGTGAAAAGCCCGGAAGTTACCGAGCATAATGGCTACAGCAAAGGGTAAAACTACAAAGATAAACCCCACAGTAGAGACGCACAAGGTCGAATATCCTACAGTAAATTATGTTCAGGACGGACTTTAAGATTTGTTGAGGCGGGGAATTAACGGAAATCTGCACGAGATTTTGATGTGGTCTGAGGTTTGAGTGATCGTATCTGTAACTGTGATGCTGCTAGCTATATAAGTTAGGTAGCTAATCACAGCTGGCTAACATCAGCGCTGCAAGTGAAGCTACTAAGCCGGCGAAGTGTTTTATTTTGCCTTTTTTCCCCGTTTTTATTCCACTATACCTAGCATTCAGAACTCAGTAACGATAGCTTTCTTATATAATCATATTCGTACCTGCCCAGTTAGTAGGCCTAGCGTCCGCCATGTCTAGTCTGACGTTACAAAACCGAAAGAATGTGGCTAGCTAGTCTAACTTGGCTAATTTGGGTAACGTTAGCGAGCAAACAATTGCTTGCAAAACGAAATTAAGTGTAGATTCTAGAGCTGTGTACAGTGTATGGCTCTAGCTGTAACTGCAACACATAAACGTGATTGTTTTGTAAGGTAAATCGTAGCTAATTAGTTCATGATCACTAAATTTGGATGTAGATAGCCATACACCATCACATTAATCTGGCCCAAAATCTTGGATGTTGTGTTGGTAGCACATGTGAATTCAAAAGCAATAAATATAGCTATGCTACTGAATGTAGCTAATGTGCTGTACACCTGTAACTGCTCTGAGACTGAGAATTGTTATCGTTAGCTTGCTAGCTGATCCGTTTTCAAAGTCAATTGACATTGGCTACACAGATACGTTCTAGGCCTACGGTTTCAAGCTGCAGTGTGGAACCGTGAACCTTTCCACCTGTTACATGGCCAATATTAGTTATTTTCTCAATGTAGTGAAATCTCCCTACTCACTGAAACATTTTTTTAGCCTACGTATCATGAACAACTCAATTAGTAGACTATTGGTTTCGCATGTGCACTACGAAAGTACGGTACTAAAAGGTAATGTGCTAACCTTAGCTTACGTCTGCGTCAGTCCGCATACGTCCTTCTCTCCCATAAAACTGCTTCTGATCGAATACATTTTTTATTCTTTGTTCTGTTCCAACAAAGATTACTTTTTTTCTTGCCTTCAGATCATTGCTTTTGCTTTACTTCCTTGGGTGGTGAGTATTTCACGAAGCTGGATTACTGAGTTAGCTGGATAGCAGTACTGAGTAAAATCCGGAACAGCTGTTTTTACTACGGTCCATGTTCAATTTGGCAGGGTCCCAGGTTTTACTCGGTGCAGTTATCCAGGTAACACTGTAATCGTGTATTGTGAAAAGGGGCATCGGTCTCTCCATCGGTAGCTCAGACATGCGTTATTTGTAGGCTAATCAAATTTATACTTTTCTTCACCAAACAATTCTTCACCAATCTCGAGTAGGCTAGTAGCCTAGTCTTTATTTTTTATAATATTCAAAATAAAGAAGCAATTTTTTGACTGGTATATTACAAAAATAACTAAAAGAATGAAATAGGATCTGCATACAAAACAATATAAATTACATCTTGCATATACAGAATCAAATAAGAATCAAATTATGATAATTTGTGCAAGTGCATAACAAATAAAATTGGTTGAAATATAAAATATAAAAGAGCACAGTAGAAATGAAATATAAATTAATCAAAATAAAAAGATGTAAGCTCACATCATTGAATTATTCATTTTCTTTGAACATTTCATCAATCGACTGAGACATATTTGAGCTGCTTTTGTTTTATTCCACAATGATAAAGAAGTGAACTACATATTCATGATTTTTGTCTCGTCCATTTTAGGAATACATTATAATGCCTTTCATAGTAAAAGAGTAACTAGTGTTTAGATGACCAAATGTCCTATATTATTGCAGCACTGAATGCATAAACCGCATCACTTCCTGTGCCCACTGCATTGTTGGTGGGAGTTGTCTGGAGCAACGGCTCCCAAGCTGGGGGTCAGGACCCCATGTGGGGTCGCCTGATTTGAGGATGGGGGTCTTCTGATTTTTGGAGAGGAAAAAACAAAAACCTGTTGTCATTTTTTCGTCCCTTTACAATATGAGCATGTAGGCTACTACACGCTGAACATCCTAATGACTGAATTATGACCAAGCGTAATGCCTGAGCAGCCATGGTATACATAGTCACGGCCAATAGAGTCACAGGTAAAGCATGTTGTTAGGCACAACGCGTGGGTGGGTGGGATGTTGGGGTCACGTAAATTTGTTCACATTAACTTGGGGTCGCATCAGAAAACAGTTTTGGAACCCCTGGTCTAGAGGCTGAAAATAGCTAATATAGAGATATTTTAAAGGTAATTATACATTTATTTGCTATTATACCTTTAAACAGTTCTTCAAACCATACCTTACAACATGTCTATATCGCCTGCTTTTACAGTATCGGTCTAAATGTGGTAACAAGTGCTCTCACATACACATTAAGTTTCTTCATAAATTCTACAATCCTTAATGACTGTAATTACCTCTGTTGGGATAAGGATTTTGTTGTGTAATTAAATCCAGGAGGCTAGTCATTCATTGCATCTTGAACAGAAATAGTTTTTACATTTTTATGTGCTCAGATAAACCACGCACGTGTTTTGGGTATTATGCTGTCATCACATGCACGTATGAAATATGTATTTTTAATGTCTTACTAGGTGGTCAAAAATCAACATTGCATTCTTGTTTTGAATAATCAACTTTATGTTTGGAGAAAAACATTTCCGTGTAGGCCATCCAACGGTTTATTTGGTCATCCACAAACCCAAGATATACCATACACGACAAGGAGAATGTTGTATATATCATCGTACCCTTACATAGGCTGTAACATGCTTCAGACAGGAACTCCAATCAGTACTGACTTCACTCCATCGAAGGGAGTGGAGATCAATATTTATAAAATATCCTTCAAACTAACAAATGTGTTCACAATTTACAGGCCCACTTTCAGCTAAGGGAACAATATGAATTTTCAGGCGGGCCGGGCTCAGTGTAAACATGTTTTAAATAAACAGGAACTAGCTTAATGCCGTTTTAATTGGTTCATTCTGGCCTGTGATGTTTACAGAAGGGCCCAAGCATGAGCTCGTAATGCAAACCCAGTGTTTAGAAGTGGGCTGTTTGGTTTAAAACAATAACAGTCTCAATGCCAGTCGCATTGGGGGTGCATTGTGTCTCCATGGGGGCCCCTTTCTGGCAGGGGAGATGGTGCTCTCTGCGAATTGCACGCCACACCTTACTGCAGAAAAAAAGACGGCTTTCTGAAAGGAAGGGGGGGGGGGTAGAATCACGAGGTGGTGAGTACGGCACTGCACGCTGGACCAGAGAAAGCTGGCGAGCTGTAATTAAACGCACGTAACGGCCGATAAAAGCGAAGGCGGGCTGATTGCGGGCTGGCAGGGCTCATGTGATGTGGCCGGTGCAACATGTTGCATGGCACACCAGGCTGGTGCACATGTGCTTGCGCGTGATTGGTCCATCCAGAAATAGACAGACTGAGGTTCCGAAATGAGTGCTAATGGCTTTTTTCGGAAAACCTCAACCCTCTGGGCCTGCATAAACACGTTTACCAGCCTTAGGGCAATAGCTACTGTGATAACAATGATGATAAATAACAATAACAATAATAATAATAATAATAATGAATCACACTGATACAGTGCCTTTCATCTCATAAGACACAATGTACATGTGATGTATTAATATTTGCTTAGTGTATTAATAGCGTAAAATTCCACAAAGTAGCACCCACCTGGAAGCAAGAAAGGAGCATACACCTCCGCTGATGAAACCCGGGCAAGAGTAAAGTAACATGAATCGAAAAATGAAGATTGTTTACTTTCCTCTCAAACAAATGTTTGTATTTACATTTACTGGATCTCGGAAATCACGTGTCTGTTCTTTTCTGTAAGCAATCAAGGTCAAAAGACACTGGGGCTGGCCCCAACAAGGCAAACATACAAATTTTCCCTGGTGATGAGAGAGAGAGAGGTCTGTTTGGAGTCAGGTTCTGTTTATTTGCAGTGCCCACATTTGGCCACCAGGTGGTGCCACAGAGGCAACAAGCAAGAGGAGTCTCCACTACCCAATAACCACATGTTGAATGTGTTCATCTGTAAGGATGGAGACACACAAGCTCTCTTCAACTCTCAGAACCATTCTGTGAGATAGTAATTCTATAGCCCAGAATTTTCCAGAACACCCCCTAAAGCAAATGAAAACAAAAACACTCACAAGACGTTGACTGTTGCGGCCCCCTCTTGTTTCTTTTTTTTCCCCCCGTTTATAACTTGAGACCAAAATGACTTTGGTGGGAGACAGTAATTGCCCAGAACTGTAAGTGTTGTGGGAATCCTGCCCTCCCGCAGACAGGGGGGAGACGTTAACAATCGCGTTACGGTGAGAGGGTGTGCTTCCCGGAGTGGCCTCAGCAGGAGGCGGGAGGAGGCCAAAAAATCCCAAACAAAATGGCTGTCATCACCACGATCCATCACTGCCACTGAGTGGCCTGCCTTCCCCGGGCCCCCACCAGCGTGTTTACTGCCCTGGAGATGGGCTGGAGGCGGGCCCCGGCGGGGCCCACACCGCATTAAACGTGGGGCCCCTGGCTCTGGCCAAGGCCTGTTCCAGAAAGGTACAGCTGTATTTTGTATTAAAACTCAGGAATTCAGCTTCAATTGGGGCAAGACACATTTCTGTCTCCTTTCAGAGCATGAAAACTAACAGCAGAACATGTGTTTGTGTGTACAACGTCTAATTTATATGCAGTCCATGTTTGGTATGAATATGTTTTTTTTTTTTTTTCGATTTGGCTCTGTACTCCACAATTTGTAATCAAACAATTCACATGTGGTGAAATTGCAGACTCAGCTGTTATTAAAATGGTATTTCATACATTTTCGTTTCACCGCATATAAATTACAGCTCTTTTTATACAGTCACCTCACACGACATGTGTGTGCGCGCATGTGTGTGTCTTGTGTGTGTGTCTTCTATAAGAAAGAAATAGAGCGGGATTCATCCTGAACTATTCTTCATCAGCAGTGGCAGCTGCTGAACAACAGATAATTGGAGATTATCAGTACTTTATAACCATCCAATCATCCAGGAAGCTATTTGTTTCATTTCAGGTAGAATTTTTGGATTAAAAGAAGAAGGAAAAAAAAGCTTACTGGCTACAGTAGGAATTTCCAGGTCGCTGGCTCGCATACCTCTTCGTGCATCTGTGATTGTTTACATACATCACGTTTATAGATGTGGTCGCACCTGTGTTGACTTGCCTCCATGTCTCCCACTCTGACACACGGAGAATGCACATCGCTCCAGGACCTCATCAGACAGCCGGCCGGCGGGGAAGTCCCAGACTCCCCCTGCAGAAGATTCGGGGAGAGCTGGAGGTGTGGGGGGGGGGGAGAGCTGGGGGTGTGGCGGGGAGCAGATCTACAGCAGAGAGCAAACACAGATAAGTGACATACCATGGGTTCATAGCAAAAGCTCATTGATGTTCTAATAAGAACACCTGCTGATGAACATGAACGAGGAGAGGGAAATTGTGCTTGCCGGTCCGTAAGGTCAGGACTCCTCAGATGACAAGGGTGCTGTTAATTTAACCCTATTGGTCCTAGACGAGCAGTTAACTCCTGCATGATCAGGATGAAATGCATTATGGGCCGGCGCAGGTGCCGGTGAAGCTGTTACGTCAACAATTACATGGCCTCTGTTTGAGAGAGTAGACCAAACACTGCATTTAATCCTTTTCAATTAAGTGAATTTAAATGAAGACTAAGAGTGCAAAATAATCAGTATACTTGTGCATTAGGCTACTTTACTAAGCTGGATACTGCTGGAGCCTTGTCTGGGGAAGTATTCTCAGTCGGGTGAAGTATTCATTCAAACTATTTTATCCGTGCCACAACAGCACGTCTTCGGGTCCGAGGTCTTTCAGCGTGCACAACATAACGTGGCTGACGTGAAGTGAAGTACGTTATATTGTACTGTAAATGGCGCTGCACCTCTGTTGCACCTACAGCACGGTTCTTTAGATGTGCGCTTTGACTGCCCCCTAGTGGTTATCGTGTACAATGACTCGCAACATGGTGAAAGGGGGAAAAAACATTGTCGTTGCCAGAAGCAGCGCAACAGGGGTGGGGAATTCAGGCGCAGTTGTGCAGGAAATGTGCTTATTGGCTGTGCTTGCATGTCTTACCCGACCAATATGCGTGAAACAATACTACACAGTGAGAAATGTATTTTCACAACAAGAATTGTTGGAGAAGCTGGTCCTTGTAGTACAGGGGAACAAAACAAGCAGGAAACAGATTATCTTGTCAGCAAAAAAGTATGTTTACACCCCGCGTGCTTTTGAACGAACCAAAAGTGCTACAATATGCATTTAGCAAGGATATTTCAAACATGTTCACGTAATTAACCCCCCTCTCTCAAACATTTAATTGTGTACATATGTTCTTGTGATTGATTTGGTCTGCGCACAAATTCAAACAGGAGCACAGGTCCGGCCCTCCACTTCCCCTTATCATCTGGGTCAATTTTAATCTCCTGGAGAGCCGAGCACCTCTCCAGGCTGGCGTAGGCCTACAACGCCGTGGGTCTAGGTGTCGACAGATGCGAGCGCAAGTCCAGTTACTGCGAGTTTAGTGGGTGGGGGGTGCGGTGAGGGAGAGCAGCGCGGAAAAGAAAAACACGGGGTCTCGCGCTCTCCCCCCGTCGGCTCGCTGGGTGGTTTGTCTGTTTATTTAGTCTGTGGAGGTGATGGGAACAGAGCAGTGGCCACTGCCAATTTTCTTTGCACTGAGAAAATATTCATGCGGACAGCTGGAATCCAGGGAGCCGAGTCAAACAGTCCCGCGGCCAACAGATACAACCCCGCTCGCATGAAACGCATTTCCAGATCGAGAAAGCCGGAGCCCTCTCCTACGCGCTCTCCCTTCCAATAAGATAGAGATAATTAAAATGTTGGAAGAAAGATACATTTGGGCGAGTGATCTTGTTCAGCCTAGTTACAGATATCATTTGGCAGTGCTGAGAATGATCTTTCAAACCTGAAAGAGATGCAAGCAACTATTGACAATTTAGATTTAAAAACAAAAACAAAACAACAGTAGTAGTAGCATCACAGACAGCAACTGAGCCTTGAACCCCGACCCTGGGTTCTCCTCAGTCGATGCTTTATAAAGCAATACAGTGTCAGTGTGGTGGGAGTATGTCGTCTGCTTGGTTAAGTCTAAAAGCCTACTGGCCTTATGATATCTTCCTGTGTGGATGTGGGAGAGAGGGTTTACATAATCCAGACACAAGCCCAGTAGGTTTTATGGATTTATGGGTTTTAAACATCCCACGCATGTGTAACGCGTAAGCAAGTAAAATAAATGAATTCGCTACAATTACAGTTTTCCTTCACGTACATCCGATTAGCCCGTTCAACCTGGAAACGGAAGAATTACTGTAGGTCCACAGTGGTCTTGTCCTATCTAAGGCCAGTGCAATGTAAAAAATTTTTGATGGACGTGATTGGAGACGCCCTGGTATAGTTTCGTTCACTCAAGCAATGACTTCATACTTTTGCGCCAGTCATTTCAGATGGAGAGCAGATCAGATAAGGACACCAGAACCCACTACATAGACCACATCACACTTCTCACGGGATTCAACATCTGATAGATGAGCGCTGGTGAAAAATACCAACCTTAAGAGACAGCGGTTCAGGCGAGGATTATCAGATTAGTTCTGTAGTAGCACACAAGTGGTCTGTAGCCTAACTTTCAAAGGGTTGTTTGGAATCGGAGAACCCTGTACACATGAAAGTACCAAAGAAAATAGCATACTTATGTAGCTGCCCTTGTTTGATGGAGAGAATTAATTTGAGTTGACATTTATGGAACAAATCTGGTCATTTGGTTCACTTCAGTCACAAAAAAAAAGGAAAAAAATAACGCCAATTCTATACTCATAAAGATAATTGATTTTGTTTGTTAGTAAAAATTGAATCAATATGGGAGTCTCAAAATATTGTTCTTGAGCAGATTGCTTACATTTTATTCACACCAGTTAACCTCATCCCCACCCTATCCTTCATTTCCCCACTGAATTTTAAAGGATAATTTTGACAGAGGAATTACGAGTAGGCTAAATGCACGGTCCTGTACATTCCATACTAATTCTGTCTAATGCAGAATGCAACGGATGCCAAATAAAGCATATGCATTCAAATCCACTATGCGGAATCTTGTTAGATCCGTATAATAGTTTGCGTTGCTAGTCTGTCGTTATGCGGAAGATGTGGAAACGCCTTCGGTATTTGGCCAGTCCCCTTTCACTTTATTGTATCCACTAAACACAGCATTTTATGGAACTGCTCTTTTCTTTTTTGGAGTAAACGGTTAATAGGTTTGTTGAGCATGTTAGCGTTTCTTACTACAATAGTTTCGCTTGACGAGTCTGGCACTGATTCAGTGAATTATCTGGCAGCGGATTTCTACCTCTGCAGTCAGCAGGGGATACAGCTGCTGCGGTCCTCGCATGCCGTCAGATGACAAATTGAGAACAATGCGCATAACTACACGCAATAAAAGGGCGGAGGGCGACGCGTCACGGACGGATAGAGCAGAGTTTATTCCAGCGCCGGAGTTTACGCGTCAACAATTACCGCCTTGCACGATTTAAAAAGACAGTAAACACACTCGGGAGGGAAAGGAAAGGCGACGGAGACGAAGTGTTTCGCAGCGCGCTAGCTCGTGAGAATCGGCAGACTGGCGGATGGGTGTGTGTGTGTGTGTGTGGTGGTGGTGGGGGGGGGGGGGTGAAGGGTATACCACCCACCGTGACGGGGGCCAGAGCGGCTCTCATAGGAAACAGTTGTGTTGCGAGGCCTCACACCGAGATGTGGGGCCACCCAGTTGACGACAGAATCTGTTTATTTTTATCCTTTGGGGAAAATTGCTCTGTGCTAGCTGTTTATTAGGGCTTTGATTTGTCATGTGTCAGCTCTTTTTTACTCCAGGCGAAAGAGTATACCCAGCTTCAGCTTGTGTACAAGAGAGGTTTGGGGGCACGGAGGGAGGGGGTGGAGAGAGAATAGGGGATGGGAGACCGCACAGAAGGCTGGGCAGAGGGGCTTACTGCCCCCTGGCCTCCAGCTGCCCCTCACTGATGTCATAATGTTAGAATGCAGCAGGCAGAGGGGCAAATCTGTGCATAGTCAGAGTCTCTTTCATTTGGGTTAAATTGCAAGTTAATGCCAAAAGGGCACTGGGAATATTATGACCAAATCTTAACTCTTATAATAACTCTGTTAAAACAATTTTTCAAATAAGCTAAACAAGGACCAAAGTCCACATTCAACTGCGTAAAAGAAGCGATCTTTATTAATTGTATACAAATGTTAAAAGGGCAATGCAGTTGCATTTCTGCGATTAAAGTTTCAGCTGAAAGGGTAAGAGGGTTTTGAATGTCGTTCAGCGTTGCCCCTTCTTGGGCATTCGGCTCAGCTCCTCAGTCTTCACCGCGGCCTGCAAAGCCTGGAAGCACTCTGAAAACGCAGAAAACAGGGTCACTCAACACCAACACCAAACAACGCAAAGTACAGTCATGTACATTAGATTGTTTTGGATCACACTTTAGAAAAAGGTATACGAATTGGCATCAACTAACGTTTAACATTCATTGATGTACAAAGCATTAACTAATACATTACTTGGTAGTTAAATTTCATTAACGTTACATTAATATTCCTGTAACTTTATTGTATTACGCGTTAGCGATTTTTCCAACCATTAGACAATTGTTCCACAAGCTACACAAACATGAAGGCAAAACCCAGTTTGCAAAATTAGGCGTGTAAAATTTAACCACAATTACTGCCAGTGAAACTTTACAAATTGACTTTATTGCACAATTACTACAGATGACCTGGCCTTTGTACAGGGGGTATAACACTGATCGCTGCTTTTCAATTTATCAGAGATGGTTTGCCTACAACCATATTGTGTCCCCCCTTCCCCAAACATACCCTGTAGTGTCATCATGTGCTCGTTGAGTTCCGGCAGCATGGTGCTTATGTCATGTGTCCGGTCCTCAATAGCATTCGCAATTTCCCTGCCATTCTGCAAAGACAGACACACAGTGAACACACATCCATTCCCCAAAAAAGGACAGATCACACACCCACAGGAACACACCAAAACCAACCGCAAAGAACCTGATTTACCAAGACTTTCAGCATTAGCAAAACCACCATCACACCAATAACACCACCAATGATTGGCCATGGCATTTGTTCTGTACCAATCATTGGTTGTTAATCGTTTAACTTTTGTACATGCTAAGGTCTTATTAAATCAGGCTGATTCACTACAACTGATAAATGGTTAAGACTAGAAAGCAGTATACACTGTAGATAGTAGTTAGCCTTTTAAGATGATCTACAATCTTTTAAGAACTCGGAAATGACAACAAAGCAAGTGCATTTCATCAATACAAACGAGGCATATGCAAGGAGTAGCTACAGAAGCTGATCTGAAGGACACAGGAAAGCTGGGCTGGTGAGTGTGGTTGTAGTGGAGTAGCAGGCTGTGGCAGGGCCTTCCTGCAGGTACGTACGTGCAAAACCTCGCAGAGCCTGTCGGCCATCTCCGTGACCTGAGCCACGGCCTCGTACACACTGGGCGTCGATAGGACCGTGTCCTGGAACAGACAGACGAGGATTTGGGATCAGGGGTAGGTGACTGGCACAGTGTGTGTATCCTGCTCCAAGGAGTTTATTCCACGCTGTGAATCAGACCTTGGTCAGATACGCAATCGTTTTGGATTAAAATACTTTTCTGTGCCAGACTGATCTCGTCGGGTGGAACTGAACCAACCAAGAGGACCAGAAGGTGGGGGTTTGCATTTACAAAAGACTTCATAGGTTCCAATACATCAGACAAGCTCAGTAAAGCGTAAAAAATTATATGGATGCAAAACATATTTGATGTAGGCATGATGATTTAAAAATAAATAAATAGCAACACTGACAGTCAAATAAAACCTCATGAGTTACATGGATGACCGACTCATTAGCCGTTAGCTTTCACCATCTCCACTCACACCAACAGCGCCCCTTAGAGGAGATTCAGGTGCACTACAGAGTCAGGCAGTGCAGCTGCTGGCTTCTGTGGGTATGTGTACTTACTCAGGCTCAGCATGTAGCAGAGCTAGACCCAGGGTCTCAGTGGCACTAAAGAAGAACGCTGTAAGTTTGTGTGGCCCAAACTTACAGCAGGGGAGTGTTTATGCCACAGGCTGGTTCTGGTGTGTATACTATACATATACACACATATACATTTTATTTATTTATTGATCCCCCCCCGACCCACTCACCTCTGCCGACAGGCTTTCTTCCTCCTCGTCTTCATCCACCTCCATCTCGGACTTCTTATCGGAATCTGTGTCAGAATTCCCGGCCGTTGCAGTGTTGAGCTCCTTGACTCTGTGCGAGGGTCATACAGCGTTAGTCAGCACAGCTTAAAAAGGCATTTTCGGTTAACAATACCACCGGAAATTACAGATTTACAAATATATTGAGGTGAGCCATTCATACTAAAAAAAATACGATGTACCACAAAAATAATGGACCTGATAATGTTAAGCAGGTACATGGCATCAATTATCGAATATCTTTACAGCAAACCGTCACACCGATCCTTAACCGAAGTGCTTTTTGCACTGCTGGTTCTATTCATGCAATTTTAAAACCCATCAGAAGCAGTGCACCCGGCAACCTCCAGTGTGTGCAGACACAGAAAACCTTGAAAACTGCCATTAATAATAAAGGAATGCAATGGGCTCTTGCCTGTCAGCGTATCGGAGAGTGTTCAGAGTGTAGTCGCAAGAGGTCATCCCAGGAGAGATCATAGCAATCTGGAAAAGCCAAAGATGGTCGCACTGAAGAGTACACTACAGGCCTTTTCATTCAATCATGTACAACAGATTTTAACGCTGAGAAACAATTAAAACTTCACTGACGTGTCACTCATATTAGCTTTACATATAACACTTTAAAAAGATCTGTCCAGTGCCTGCAAACTAATGGATTGACTAATTACGGTTCAATCCAATGTGTGCAGTGCAAAGGGTCACTGAAGCAGAGGTGTAAACATACCTCTGGTGCACAAGCTCACAGCTGGTTTACCTCCATGTACGCGTCCCTACACCTGGCCTTTGAGCAAGGCCCTTAACCCCACATTCCTCCAGGGGGGAATCGCCCCTGCCTAGTCTAATCAACTGTAAGTGGCTTTGGACAAAAGTGTCAGCTAAATAACAAACGTAATGGCGGCAGACTCACCATGCAGGTCCGGGAGTTCTCCCCGATGAAGGAGTCTCTCAGCACCTGGGTCAGCTTGCTCATCCTGAAGGGAATGTGATCGCTGTTCTTCCCCAGGGAACGGATGCACTCCTGAGACGGAAAACGGGGAAGTCTTTCAACGGGAGATGAACCAGTGCCGAGTCCTAAAGCGCTATCCCCGCATTACCAATTCAATGGTGAATGGTAGCCATTTACATCGCGCCTTTATCCAAAGCGCTGTGCAAACGATGCTTCTCATTCACCCATTCACGCACGCACCGACGGTCATTGGCTGCCACGCAACCAGCCAACCAACCAGCTCGCCGGTTAGCCGTCTCGCTCAGGGACACTTCAACGCACCCAGGGCGGGATCGAACCGGCAAGCCCTCCCGACCGCTCCTACCGCCCGAGCCAACGTCACCCCAATTACGCGGTCTCAATTCGCCGACGGAGTTGGCGAGGTACCTTGAGCGCCAGCAGGCTGCGGTTGATCTCGGCCGTCTCCACCAGGGCCTGCCGGTCGTTGCTGCTGACGTCGTTGCCGCGCTCGTTCCCGGCCAGGTCCACCAGGGAGAACTTCCCGTGCAGCCGGTCCCCCCGCCGCAGGATGATCTGCAGCACCGCGTGCGACCGCGACGAGTTGGAGTTGGCGAACGTCTGGCCGGACGTCCTGCGGGGAAAAGCGCCGCGCCAGGGTTCGTTACGCGGCCCCGTTTCGCCCAGATCGACGCCACGTAGGCGCTCAACGCAGCCACCATCTTTTTTTCTTTTTTTTTTTTAAAGATATTTTTAAGGCCTTTTTCAGCTTTATTGGACAGTATATAGTATAGAGAGACAGGAAGAATGGGAGCGAGAGAGAGGGGAAGACATGCGACAAATCTCGGACGGTCGGATTTGAACCGCCGACGTCGCGGCTCGCAATGAGCATGCGGTCAGTGCTCTACAGGCTGCGCCACCGAGACACCCCAACGCAGCCACCATCTTAAGAATCTGAATATTGTGAAAACTCGTTCCACCGTTTTGTCCTTATGAACTACTCCCAGGTTTGAAAATACAGCTTTCTACATGATTTTCAATTCCAACCAATCAAATTCTGCCTTATTATTTTGCCTTACGGTATTTCGGTTCAAGTTCAAAGACTCATAAAATTGTACTAGGCTGCATTTTGAATACTGCCAATCTTCTCTAAAGGGGTCTTAACCCTTTCAGTCCCAACTGTGTCACATGGCACTCTCGACCTTACAAACCCTACAAAACTCTCAACTTTCTCAACCGAATCCAAACCCCTTGGAATTTGGGTGGAGCCACTTCATACGGGGGTGGGACTGAAAGGGTTAAACCGGTTAGCAGGTAATTCACGAAAAGAGAAACGCACTGGTAGAAGCCGGCAATGAAAATCCGCGTACCTGCACGAACTGCCCAAGTCGATCAGCCTGATGACTTCACTGGGAGAGGAAACGTACATTTCCTGCAGGCCCACGACCTGGACCTGCTGCTTCCCGTCCTCCAGAACCCGCAGTTTGGCCTTCTTATTGAGCAGGTCGAACACCTGCCACAGGCACAAACAAAACCGCCATTTTATAAGGGATCGACCAACACCACTCCACCAGTGCTTAGCATTCATGAGAATCAGCGGACAGCTTACAAGGCTAAAGCAGCACCAGGCAATGTCAGACATGAGACCAGCTGGGCTGAATCAGAATGGCCTGATATTTATTCTTATGCTCCAATGCTAGTACAGTTATCTATCCTATATTCAGTGTACAGCATATAGGATAATATACTTTAATGCCATTAGTTGCAATACTTATGATGAAAACAACAAGTCACCATTTTCAGTGTATGGGTAACAAACATTAAATGAGCAATTGAATATTGAAATGGTAGGGCTAGCATTACTAGGATGGAAACACGCTTGTTGCTCATTTTCTGACAGAACATTAATTAAAAGATAAACAATCATCTTTATTAAAAACTACTTATATGGAAAGAAACCAGACAAGTACGTTACAAAAAGGGTTGCGGTTTAGATAAATTCTCCTAGCACTGTTCTATGTGGACATAAGAATGCTTCATTGCCGTGTGTGTGGTCTTAAATTCATATGGAAACGAAAAAAGTTTTTATTTCCAACCAACGGGGGTGAAAGGCAGAAAAGAACCCACAGAAGCCAGCTATGGCAGCACTCCCAGAGCTGAACACAAACTCATATTATTGCCCAAATTTATTTTATACGGCAGTCATTTATACTGCATAACAATATTTATAAGAGTAGACCTTTGTCTTATGATAATACGTTTAATTTCATTGTGAGCTCAGTTCTAATTGCAGCCATAATACAATGTGCCAGAAGCCACTTTCCAGTTTTATGTTTCCATCAAGTAAAACTGGAGATCTGCGCGAACCTCACACAGTGAAGGACAGATTTCAAAATAAAAAGGATCTATAGATCCCACTAGATGTAGAAAAGTTAGCAGATGATTGTCTGAGGAATCATTTTAATCCAGAAACCATTCTGGCAATGTGAGGGGGATAATTTGTAAAAGTAACTAGCCAACACACTGCACTATAGGTGGCTGCTTTGTGTCAAGCCATGATTCAACAGGTTTTATTCCGATTCCTCCAGAGAAGCCTCAAGATTGGGCTGACATGGGCGTGCAATTTTCACATTACTACTATTATTACCATCACTGTTATTACAACTATTATCATCCTCAATAACTGTAATTCCTCTGATTTCATGACCCTTATTTTTATTTAATGTACTTTTAAGTGCCATTATGCATTTTATACTCGAGTGAAAATGTTCCACCACTTTAATTCCCATAAACTGAATTTCAGTACACAAGGTAAGGCAGTGCCAGAACATTCCGTCTCACCTTGCCGTTGTAGATTTCAAAGAAGGTGACGTAAGCCTCGAGTCCCATGGTGACGTACCTCCTCTGCTCCAGGAGAGTGAACACATCCTGTGCTGTTATGAGCAAGGGCAGGAAGGAAAGGAGACCGGTCAATTAAAGAAGGGGGGGGGGGGGGTAAGCATAAAACAGCAGAGAAGACTTACCTGCCAGTGCGTAGACCCCCTTTGAGCTGTTCTGGTTTTTCCCTGAAAAATCACCCCCCATGGTCTGAAGGTAAAGAGAGGGGAGAAGGATGAGATTCCGCCATTTTGAGACTTCACAGGGAAATGGCAGCGCCGCTTGGCTGTCTGGGACTCACGTGAGTTTTCCCGCTTCCGGTTTGGCCGTAAGCGAAGCACGTCGCCACCCCGCCTTCAAAAACCGTCTGGACTAGCGGCTTGGCGGTGAACCTAGCAGCAAGATGACGAAACGTCAATAATAAACAACAGACAGAGACAGAGACAGAGATGTCAGACAAACAAATCCATTATGGTAGAGCAGCATACAGTAGTACAGCTAAAGATCAGTAAAGCTGGAAATGACTGCGACTTTTTGTCTGGAGGTTTAAAAAGTATATCCACTAGGGGGCGACAGTGGAGGAAATTACACACTGCTCCTGAGGTTTAGGTGGGTATGAGGACACACTCAAAGAAGGCTCCGGACGACTGCATGATATTGTGTGCACACATTCGTGAAATTTTAATTAAGTATGCTTCCAGTCTAACACTCAAATGACGAGAGAGTAAAATCTGATTTCCATTTTGGCCAACAAGGAGAAGGTAGCAGCCAATAAGGGGTGGGTGGTCACCTGTAGACCATTTCATTGCTTGCAGTCTCATCGAAGGAGTAGTCGAATTTGAAGAGCTGGTTCTCCAGGTACTTGGTGAGATCGACTTTCTGCTTCGGCTCATGCAGAAGCAGAACCCCTCTCCCAGGAATGGATACCACATCAATCTCTTTCCTGGCCACCTCTACATGAAAAACATCACAACTTCAAACTGCTGACTTTAGAAAGTTAAAGCACCAACTGCAAAAACCAACAAGTCTTCTATTTAGACCGAAAACCTTATTTCTATCATTTTGTTTTCCTAAATAAGACAATACTGCTGCCAATGAGGAGACAGTTTGACTCAAGATTTGCCAATGGGGTCAAAATGTTTCACTTGTCAAGCAAAGCAAAGCTTCTCATTTCAAGACTAAGACTGATTAAGACACTGTTTTCAGGGCATGTGAAGTTCTTAAACTTTGCTCCCTTACCTTGTTTGTTGAGTGGACGCTTGCGGACGCACACGCAAATTTTGTGATCCTCAACCTGAGGAAAAGGTCACTGCGTTAACACCGAATTTGAAAGGCGTCACCAGGACTACACAGAGAACACCACCGATCAACAGCTGGAGGACACAGAGAATTATACACGTGGCAGATGTGGGCCTTCAGCCTCCGGAGCTGGGAACTTACAGGATCCGACAGAGAGATCGGCACCAGCTCTAAGGTCTCTCGGTACTCTTCGATCATCTTGTAAAACTGCCAGTGAGGGCGGTTCGTTTCCCCACCCTAAAAGCAACGTTGGGCATAGAAAGAAATTGTTCAATTAAAGAAAAATAACGCGCGTGTAAAATAACCAAGGGAAATTTCCTAAAAATGAAACATAAAAGCGGGTGGGGTAGCTCACTGACGTTTCCCCGCTTGGCTCGCAGGTCTGTGTTGTGCTTCGCTTGGGACGCCCTCCGTTTGTTCTGATTTTTCTCAGCCTCCGAGGGGACGACTGACTTCCGCCGGGCTGCGGGGGGGAAAAAGCGTTTTTCAGCCAGAGCGCGCCCCCCTCGACCCGCGCCCCCCTCGACCCCCGCCCCCTCCCCCCCGCGAGGCCGCAGAAGGCCGGGGCCACGTACCCGTGCCGGCGGCCGGGGTGATCCGGGCCGCGGGGGCCTCCGGCTCCGCGCCGGTTTCGGGGACCCGTGGGAGGAGTGACGGCGGCATGGCCACGCCCCGTTTCAGCCTCCGCTGGTTACGCGAGCCTGAGGGGGGGGGGGGGAAGGCAGGGAACAGCCCCTGGGGGTCTTCAGTCCGCCAATCACGCACACATAATCACGCCAATCAAGACTGATTCTGCTGCAATCTCATTTCATTTAATAGAAAAAAATAGAAAAAGAATTTAATCATTCCCCTTAGTGTACGCATGCACCATATACTGACGTGCATAGATTTCCCCCTTTCTGCATATTTGGTTTCAGAGCTTGGCATCAGTGCGATGCAGGTGCAGTTGATGTTGCAGTTAATGAATTCCAATAAGCCAAAAGCGCTACGAGGCTCTGCCCGTTATTCCAGACAAAGACCACAGGGATCGTTCTCTGCTGAAACGGCACTGACCTGGCCCGTTAAGGAGGGACTCTACTGGCTGCTCTGGCACGAGAGCGCCATCTTCAGCACTGGAGGGCAGGGATGGAACACCCGTGTTCACCGCGCAAGTCCGCCGCACCATCGACTTCCTGTGGACTGCCCAATCAGCATCAGCGCATCGGCTCGCCACGGGAACAAGCAAACCTGGGCTAGGTCAACCCACAGCCCATCTGGAGGACCAGTGAGGCCCACCAACCTCTACTACAGAGCTGCCCAACCCTGTTCCTGGAGCTCTACCTTCCTGGAGGCTTCCACATCAACCCAAAGTCAGCATACCCGATTCTATCAATTAGCAGCTGAACGGGCTCTAGGTGTTGAATGAGGTGTGCTTTCTTAGGGTTGCAACCTTCAGGTTGGGAGATCTCCAGGAACAGGGTTGGGCAGCCCTGCTCCACAAGATCAATGGGTGCCAAATTGCAAGTGCCTAGGACCAAATACACTGAGGTGTGGAGCTGTTGCCTGTTAGCCACACAGCCAACACAGGCACATTCTTGCGAGAATCTGCAAAAATTCTGTGCGTTGGCCGGATAATTTGAGCATCAACCACAGTCCCATTGGCTTGCACTGTGGCAGCACCCGTGCAATAAGTCTGCGGTAACATGAATCTGTGACATCACCAAAAGGAGCAGAAAATGAGGGGGTGAGGAAACCGATACAGGGAGGAAGCAGAGATGATTATTTTGGTTTGGAAGCTAGATTTGTGCTAGTACAGCAAGGGTACTGAAGCCAGGGGTTAAGACTGCAGAAGAAAGACGACCCAGGACATGCATCTCAAAGCACAGCTCAAAGTTAACTGGATAACTGCACAGAGCCTGAACAGCTTCAGTCAAACTTCCAGATTTGTGTTCTGGGTTATACTCAGTGCCGTTATCCAGACAAATCTGTAATCCTGCCTTGTGATACAGGCCCCCTGGTCTTCACCCCAATATCAGGTAAGATTGTGGGATTTTAGGCAAATGCTGATCAGCAAGGTGCATTGTACTTTACGACACATGCATCATACCCGAATCAGACACCTCAGTAGGGCGAGTTCCAGTGGCTGCTTTGAAAAGGGGAAAAATAAATTAAACCATTTTGAAATGTAGCGTTGTTCCATAAACATTCTGTGACCAGGCAAAGCATACTTACTTTCAGGAGGAGCGGGTATTCTTGATGAACGGAGCCGGATTTCAGATTTCTAGAAAGAAAGAAATGTAGATTAAACTCGATTGGCCTCGACCTGCACCACACCGACACCATGCAGTTCCAAACGTAATCTTCCAAGGCCAAACGCGCATGCACTTTTCTGTAAAGGAGCAATGTTCACCAACATTTGGCTGGGTAGGCGTTGGCTCAGGCTGATTGGACGACTTCAGGAATTCAACAAGCTCTCTGTTGAGGTTGTACAACTCATTGACGTCAACCTGTGGAAGGTGGTACAGTTTTGTCAGTGTGTTCTACGAAACCAGTGCAATATCTGCCAGTGTAACATGCAAACAGCCAAAGAAAAGATAATTAGAAATACATTTAGATGCACAAAAAGACAGCGCATAATTGTCTAAAAGTTAAGTGTAAAAGTGTATGTAGGAATGGTATGACACCAACTACAGTAATTGATTATATACTGTTGTTAATAGTTATTCGCTGTATAAACCGGCAGCAGTGGCAATAGAAATAATGACTTCAAACATAATATAAACCAAACGGTACATGCTATATAGGGTTTTAAAAGCATTTGTAACCATTTAAAATGTGCAATTTTTATATCCTCTAAATGCATGGATAAACATTGGTTAGTGTACGCAGTTCTCTCACCTCTTTTCCTTTGGTGGCCGAGTTTTCCTGCCATTCCACGGAAACAACACCTTTGTTTGGGTGGATGGCTTTGACAGTTGCACCGTGTACGCGGCCTATCGTTAGACGAGACAGGTGGAGCCGTTGAGCATAAAAAGTAGACCAATAGTGGTTGCCAACTACGTTTTCAGAAGCAATGGTTGGCTGAATGACTGCCAACTGTAAATCACTGAACAACATTTCAACTGAAGAGCTTGGAAAATTGTTTTGTTTCGTTTTTAAATGGTAACTTGACGATGACAATTACTGGTTTCGTGAGAGCACTGCATTATTTACATGTTGGCAAACATCAACGAACAGTTAGCTAACGTTCATGGGTCCATTGACTGTCACATTACATTGTAAAACTAACTACTTAAGTTACGCAGATTGCTTTTCATATAGAATTGTATGATCCGTTTATGCAGTATGATATTTCACGAAGGCAACGCAGATCAATTAGCTTTCTCAAGGGTGCAACATCAGAAATAGCCATATTTGAAACTCCTTTAGGACTGTTATTAAATAGTTATGCGGTCTAATCTCATTGACTAAGAACGCACAATACATAAACACAGCTAACGTAGCTTTCAATAGCCATCAGAGGATTAACGTGCAATTTCAAGCTCTGCAAACGTAAGTTAGCCATTTAGCAATAACTACTAACGTGCGTGCTTGTCATTAGGGAAGCAGCCACATAAGAAACTGGACTATGAAATAAATTAGAGCAATTATAATTACGCGTCTAAGCATTCACAAACGATTTATCAGCAAATAGCTAACTAGCTGCAAGTTAGCTAGCTAGCTGTATCAAATGTTAACTTAGAACCTTACCATCGCTACGACTGATCTTGATTGAAAGTCCAATGGAAATGAGTTCCACAACTGACATAGCCATATTTTATGAGCGTTAAACGAGAAAATCACTCAAACTTGGGCAATGTTAGCTATTCAATACAGCCAACATTCATACCACATTCAACAATGCGATGTAAATGCAACCGCCAACTTTTAAAAGACGTAAGCGGAAATACTACTACTGGGGGAGTCGGGAAGGTCTGATTTACCACAAGGGAACCTGGGAGGTGGAGTTCGTATGTTATTTGTATGCCGTCTGTTGTGATTGCACTGAACACACTCTCACGTATGACAACAGTAAGTCACTCACAGTCCTAGTTTCTAGTCCCAGAGATGCACACATTATACGATTCTGTAACGATTGGGAATCATGCAGCATCACACATTATGTGACTCGAATAGGATTCTTTCAGAGATTTTTTATCCTCGCCCTCCTCTTCCTCAAGGAAAACAGGAAGACAGCAGCGTCAACAACAGACTATTCCCAGTATGTTGTATTATATGCATTTTATAATTCCATGTCCTAGTTCACATATCTTCCCTGACTATATTATTATTATTATTTTTATTATTATTATTATTATTATTATTATTTTTTTTTTTTTTTTTTTATCGTTCGAGTTCTCTGGGAAAAAAAGCTGAACTACTTTTTCTGACCCTGCTCAGATTGTCAAGGTGTCGATGAGAGTTTTACTTTTCCCCACATGGTGGCAGTATAACATTCTGTGAAACTTCTATATTCCATGGCATTGGGTATATTTTGGGTAAATTCGTTTCTTTCTGAACCATAGATTTACACCAATTAAAAATACATGATGTGATCTATAAGTAAATAATGCATTCAGAAATAATGGCAAACAATAATAAAAGCATTTCCCGGTCTTTCTGAACATAACATTACTGTAGAAGTGACAAAAAATAAAATGTGTGTGAAGGTTGGGAGGTTATTTTTATTATTTAAATCCAAGAGGACATGCACAGGACATGTTTTTTTTTTTTTTTTTGTTTCTTATGCACTTGTGTTGTTTTTGAATTAGGCCTCTGCTTGCTGACAGCCATGAAGACATTCCACATGCTTTAAATTAAATGAAAAAAAACTGAAAACATCACGTGCTAAAATTCAGTGTTGCAGGCCATACCAATGAAGGCACATTTACATTAAAAATACATAAAATGCACCAAACGAACTGCATTCCAGGCCAAAAATGCAGGAGATGGAGAACTATTTTAAGCAACACATGCTAATTCCCATTGACTGCAGCTATTCATAATTTCTCTTGATGCGCTTGCTTTGGCCTGAACCGAAAATCATTCTAAACGGGGTTATATTATAGGCGATGTGGGAGGCATGAGAGAAGGGTAATTATTATTTATTTATTTTTACTTTTTAGAAACTGCACAAGAGAACCTATTGACTCCCTGCGTGTCCTTGTCTGACACAGCACTGAGGGCGATGAGTAACATCTGCTGTAGATAAAAATACCTGGACAGCTCAACCAACCCACCCCTCCCTCCATCTGCACTCGTCTTACAGGGGAAGATGTAAACTGGACACGCCACACAAAATGGCAAAGAAAGCAAGGCGATTAACGCTGTCGAACACGTTTGCGTGATTCAGTCAGAGAACACGCTGGAGCCGGGTGGTAAGTGGGATCCGACTCATCTGTCAGAAAAGCAGGAGTGTGCAGTCCTATATGATAATACAGAGATTCTGATATGACGCAGTTTTTTGTATTTAATTATATTTTCAGCAGAGAAATCAGTTTAGCATCACCTTGCACACAGTAAAATGTTCAGTGTTAAACCGATACTGATAGAGTACATTTCATCCCTCTTGGGCTCATATAAACTCTGGTAGTTAATGAACAGTAAAAAGTTTGCTGTGCAGCTCTATTACAAAACTGAATATGTCCGTTTCCATGGTTACTGTCAGAGAGGAAGGAAACTGGTTTGCGCAGTGTATTCATAGCCATATTCATATCTTATTTTAGTTTAGATAAAATTAAAATATAATTGGAAAGGTGGTTGTGCTGATGGTGATCCTACAAATGACTTGAATTAGAACCAGGGGGCTGCTTCACACAAATATATAGCCTTACAGACATAATGGATTTCAATGAAACTTTGTAAAAGTATGCAATTTACCAACTATTTTTCACAGTTTAAGTTTACTGTACTGCACGTGTTCATATGTATTTAGCATGCTTTTTGCCAACCCCAAAAGGACAGAAAAGGAAGAAGCCCTTAAACCGAGGGAGGCACATAACTGCAAATGCATTAGCCTCTCCAAACAAATCAAATCCAACGATTTCACACGACAGTACTGGCACCAACTTGTTTTAATAGTTTCAACCCTTGAATCAAGTTTGTTAAACTTTTACAATAAAATGCAACGATAAGACGTTTAATGACACGTTTTGATTTTGTAAAAGTTCTTATTGTTGTATTTTATTTTTAAGTTAAATTGTCCTGCTGTGTCCAAGCGGTACAGTGGTGCACAGTTATACACATAATGGGTACCTCAACCTCAACTCCCCCTGTCACCACCGGTTCCCCTGGCCATCAACAAGCGTAAACAAACTCTTCCAAGACACTGCCAAGATCATTAACAAGAGGTGGGATGTGGGTAAAGAGGCGGGGGTCAATTTCCTGTGAAGTGGGCGAGTGCCATCTCTCATTAACGGGCCTGTTCGGAGACGGCTAGCCGCGTCGGAGCAAGACGAACGAGACCGCGCGGGGAACTCGAACGGGAGTCGCGGATACTGCGGGACGGAATCAAAACAAGCAAGTGGCTCTGGAATACCCATCTGGCCTCCGGGATAGAAACCAGATGGAAGTGGGATTTTTTTTTGAGAGTGGCCTCTGGTTGAAAAGAGCAACAAGAAAGATGGAAAAAAATATGTTACCGTGAGTACAGAGTAACGTGCGACTAGACTAAGGTTGTCCAGTAAATGAGTCGCACTCAGCAAAAAAAAAAAAAAACACAAAAAAAACCGACTTTGTAAGTACAAGGCTTTTATTGTCCCATTTAACTCCAGTCTGGGGGCCCCAGCAGAGGAAGAGACGCTGCTGATGAGCTTGGGACAATTCAATTATGGGTAACCACGGCAGGATGCTAGTGTGGCGATTCTCAGGAAAGCGTAGCTTATGTAATGTAGGCTATTAGCTTGTCTCGGACGCTGAGGTCTACTAATCAGCGGATTAAATGCCTGTATGCATTTGGCATAATAATAGTGTAAATTAAAACAATGCAAATTATTTTTATATTTTGCTGCCATGTCATGGAACTATTCAGTGATAGAGTAATTGTATTAGGCTACCACTTATAATATCTGCTTTTTACACTTTTTTTGTTCTACATCAGAACTAATATCTCTACAAATGAACTTTTTTGCCCTTTTTTCTGTGAAGATGGTATCAGTAATAATACCCATGGCTTCACTGTGTAACACTGTGTCAGCACAAGTTGACAGGCCATAATGACGGTTTGTGCACAGCCAGGAGACAGCTACTGGTCTGTGCAGTTGGTCTCTATCAGTGTGACACATCGCCGTTCGGCCAGCAGAGTAGAGAGTTCGCCACGGGGCCAAGGCTGGGGGTGGTGCTGTATCAAAGAGCCCAGGCCTTTTGCCCTCTAATTTGTCATGACATTGAGAAGCCCTTTGGCGGTCGCCGATTACAGGGCGACGTCGAAATCTCCGAACCTCCTCTCCCCCTCACGCTGGTTAATTACCCACGCCCACGCAGCCAGGACAGTAGAGGAGGTCTGTGTTTGTCCTGTCGGCCTGCGGGAGACACCCAGGCAAATCGCCGCGCTGTGTTTCCATTACCGCTGCACGGCGGCTAACTGTGGTGCACCTGACGGGTGGCTAAGCACCGGGCTGCCAATCACAGCGAGAGGTACGGTGAAAGTCGGCAGCAGCACGCTGTTTCGCACGGGGGAGATTACCCATCATGCCGCCCAGGCTTCTACAAAGGCCGAGATTGGAGCGACGCATGACTCATAATTTCTGAGTCAGGCTGGGCGAAAAAAAAGTGTAAAGAAGATATCCTTTCACAACCACACCCATGTTTCGGCCTTCTGAGATCTGTGCTTCGGTACAGACCACACCCACGACAGCATTTTCAACTGTCACTCTCATCACGTGACTGTTCAGTACTTCTTTTAGGTAAACAATAGGCTGAGTTTTCCCCTCTCTGCGTGGAGTTGCCAATAGTGCCTCTCGAGTTGCAGCTGTACCACTCTGACGCTATATGCCGCTGACACATAGCACTCCTTTGAGGCAGGGAATGGCGCTTTTACACATGACAGGCCTCACAGTCCAACAAGAGAACTTGTGATTAGTGACGTGTATCTTTCACTGATCAGACCCGGTAGCATGTGGGTGGCTGTGGGAATGAGAACTAGGGCGGCAGTAACTGTAGAAACCTGGCTAAATAAAACCCACCCAATATATCTTTTTAAAGGCCTTTGCCTTCTCCAGAACATAGCGGCCAAATAGCCTAGCTAGGGCTTGACTGCATTGCTAATTCAAATTTTATTTATAAAATTCCTTTGGTTTACATTATGTTGGTTGATCAACAATATAACAGTTCAGCAACTCTGTAATTATTAATTACCAACACAAAAAGAACAGATATACAATCATCATTATCCAAAACCATAATTATTCTAATCACGCTAACATCCGCATTTAATTACGCACAGATAATTTCAAAACAATCAAAGAGCACATGTGTGTGGGTGTAGGTCTGTGTGTGTGCGTGTGGTGGGTATGTGTGTGTGTGTGTGTGTGGTGTGCGTGCCGAGTAGGGGAGATTTACAGAAGAGAAAATTACAGTAATCAAGACAAGGAATAACTATACCCCAGAAAGTGTCTTCAGAGACATATGATGAAGTGAATGACTCATTGTAGCACTATAAGGGCAAACCGAAACCATCTAGAGTGGCTTCCAGGTTTTATCTGGCAAAATAAAAGCAGAAAGCGACAAAGAAGCTCACAGAGACAATCCAGGTTGTCTCCTAAGTGATGGACTTATTTTACAGAAGTCTAATTGAGAGACACACTGAAATCCCTGAGGACATATGAGAAATGAACTGGGTGAAATAGGGAGAAATATAGGTTTATTAGCTGCAGAAACATGACAGATGCCAGGAAAGGTGTAACAGAGAGAAAATCAAAGCAAATTCTGTCTGCTTATATATAGTATATACTGCATGCATACTGTATGAGTCCATCAGTGGTTTGCGGTCCAAACTGCTGTAGTTTGACATAACCAGTTCATGTGCTGTCCTTCTTAGTGAATTCTTCTGTCCGCTCAGCTTACAGATGAGTTTTTCATTCTGGTTTAAATGGTGGTGTATACATGGTGAGCCTACAATGGAATCTCCACAGTTTGAAACTAAGGCTAAAACCATGACTAGACACAGTGCAAAAGGAAATCCATGCAAAATGACCTGAGCAACAGTTAACAGTCAGTCATTTGTTACTTTTTCACAGCTAAAAACTTGACACGAAAACTGTTGCTCTGTAAAATGGTAAAGTGCATAAGCATGTATATACATGTTTTGTCTCGTATTCCTCTTTTGATCTCAAATCCAATTGCCTTAAGTACAGTACGTAGCACAAAATAACAAATTCCACTCTACCGCTACGATATATATTTGGAGGGCACTGTATACATTTAAGTCGCATAGCATAGCATGGTACCAGTTTATAAATGAAACGGAAGAAGCGACGGAAATTAATTGAATCTGTAGCATTTGCATAAGCAGCAGACCAATAAATAGTATGCAGATGTTGTTTTCCATTAGCCTCTTAAACAGTGAATAGTCACGCTGGGCGAGCAATCCCAGACTTGACTGACAGAAGATAGCAATGTTCTCAATGAAAACAACCGTCCTTGAGAATGAAAAGAGGTTAAACAGCTACTTTAAGGCTTTAGGCTTTTTACTTTCTCCATTGGTTTGAAGTAAACTTACAGAAACTTCTTGATGACAAAAACATTTTAGGGCTGGATTCAATTAGCATTCGTCCTTGAATTTATGAAAGTAAATACATTCATGCCTTTGTTTCATTCTTAACTAAAGTGAGCTTGCCAAACTATGCTTGAAAGTTGAAAGACACTTGAATATACCTGTCAATCAATATTAAGGATACATGCTGAATGGATCATCCAGGCGTTATTAAATGTTAATGACGATTTCTTTATTACTATGCATTCTTTGCATTATATTTGCCTGTATCGGTCAGAAGTTTTCATAAAATTGTCAAAATGAAATTATTATTATTTAATGACCTCCATGCTGTGATCCATTATACCCACCAAATGAATTTGTAGCATGGTGGAAAGTTGTAAAGTTGTGCTTTAGTGGTGAGTGCCAAACCCTTCCTGTTTCTTGCACAGTGCTCAGAGTTATGGCACTCGGACAAGACCATTCTGAAAATTCAAGGAAGCAAGCGCAAGCATAAACATCAAGATGTTTCCAAAAGCTGTCAAAAGCCATTTCAATATGCACTGCTTTCTAATGCCTTACTTTTTATTTTAGTTATTTTTTTGTTCAGAAAAAAAAATCTATGAAAATACAAGCGAATTATGATGTCTGAGACGAGAAGGCAGGAAAGCAACCAAAAAGCCCTGAAATGAAAACAGCTGGCTACCCACGGGCCTGTGAGTCTCAGCTGGGCCGCTCAGCACTTTCCAAAGGTTGGGCCCAGCCGGCCGGTTTTTGCAGTGGCCGGGTTTCCTTTGACAGGACACTGTCAGTCCCGGCTTTAACAGATTGTACGCCGTAAAAAAAAACAGGCACCCCTTTCATCGACACAGACGCTCCTGAAGGTGAAGTCTTCCTGACTGCCCAGGCGCTTCCGATGATGTCACGCGTCTTAATCTGGTTTCGGGGCGCTTTTGTAATGGTGAAAGACCGCGTTTGTTCTTTCATTAGGACCCCGCTCTTATTAAGAAAGGAGCAGGACTGGCGGATTAAAAAGGAGCTCTGTGTCTGCTACGTGGGCAAGAGGCCTGCTCCGCTGCCAGGAAAACCTCTTCAAAGCCACGGGAGCCTTGTTGTGATTAGCGGGGCCGACTCGGTGGAAACACAGCCCGCTCTAAAGCGGGAGGCTTCTGGAGACATGTGGCGTAGCGACTGCTGGGTCCCTGGAACCAGGCCCGTAGCACCACCGGAGAGAGAGCGAGAAACAGGCAGGCGAGCTCGAGAGAGAGAGAGAGAGGCAGAGCGAGAGAGAGAGAGAGAGAAAGAGAGAGAGAGACGGGCAGGCGAGCTTGAGAGAGACAGAGGGAGAGAGAGCAGGGTTTGAAAGAGAGAGTGCGGGGTTTGAGAAAGAGAGTAGCAGTTGAAAGATAGCAGAGGATGTGAGAGACAGACAGAGAACAGTAGTTCAGAGAGGGAGAGAGAGAGAGCAGAGAATGGCAGATATACAGAGAAAGCAGGGATCGAGAGAGCAGCAGTTGAGAGAAAGATAGCAGAGAATAAGAGACACAGACAGAGAGAGCAGGGATTATAGTGTAAATTTACATTAAAGGATCATATCTTGGTGTTTTTTCCCCAGCATACAAGGTCCAGAAAAGGACTATATCATTGTTACCAGTCTGGCATTATGGCCAACATGACATTTAATATGTGGGTAAAATTATATAAAATAAGTGATACATGAACCACTGGTCCAGATTTTACCATTGTTCTTTCTGCACATAGTATAGTTTTCAAATGTTAAGCATTTTTGAATTTTAAGTCGTACATAATAGCAATGCTTTGTGTTGCCTGGACACAAAGGGGGCTGGAGCCTATCCCAGAATGCCTTGGGCGAGAGGCAATGATATACCCTGGACACATTGCCAAAGCATCACAGGGACTACACTCCATTCCCTCACACACTCACACCACCACTCCAAATGAGGAATTGGGTTGATTGGGTATGGTAACATTATAAAACACTGTCCCATGCCCATGCAACTAAAGATTATATGGAGGGTTTGGTGTGCAAGGGACGTAAGTGCCATTTCCCGAATTTTACAGGAGTGCCAAAACAAATGTTTGAACGAACCATGGCTTTTGGGATGAGCCTTTAGGTTTTTACCCTTTATTTCAATGCAGTTATGGATGGTTACAACAAATCTTTAACCACTAGATGCATCTCATAAAGAGCTTTATTTTGATATATAATACTCATTTTTGCTCACAATGACAGTTACGCCCCTTGCACACCAAATCCTCGATATACTCTCTATTACGGCAAAACATATAAGAGTGAATTAATCTGTCTATTATGTGTCTCAATGTGTTTGCATAATTTTTCAATGTGGTATCAATGTTTCATCTTAAAGCATCATAAGGAGCCATTTTATATGCTTATAATGGACAAAGAAAACAGTTTGCTGGAGCACTAAGTCTAAGCTCTCATTGCACAGTTGACTCCAGCCTACTCAAAGTCTGAGTGTGGACAATTAACCAAGAATACACTGCAGACCTTTCCAGGAGTGCGACTGACCTTAAAGGAACGGTATTACAATATGTACATATCTGTGAACATTCACAGCTTCAGTTCTTAAAAGAGCTGAATTCCTTAGCTGCTGAAGTGCTGTAGCGTTGTGTTTATGGAGTGGGGGTGTGCCGGGGAGTGAAGACAGGCGGTGTGAACAGTGTGAGAATATACCTCTCATCACTTTCTTACATTCCTAGTGCTTTGCAATTGATTTTACTGTATATCCTTGTTTCTTTCACAGCTTTACCCAAAGGTCAGCCGGCATTGCATTTACTGACACAGAATAAAGAAAAAGGGGACGGTTTTTAATGGAAAATTTTGTGAAGTTGCAACCATAACAACAGCCGGCATATTTATATTAACCTTTAGGCTCTCTAAATGGCCTTGTGCACCATGAAAGTGCATTGAAGTAAGGAATTCACTACATTCAGTTATACACCCCATTTAAGGTACACAAGTCATTTTAGAGGTTTGGTAAAAGTTCCAGGATGAGAGCCATTTAGTTTTAGATATATTGCTGGAAACCTGAACGTGACAGAATATTCATGACTCATCCTCATGCTGTAACATCACGATAGGTTTAATTCCGATGAAGAGTCGTACAGGAATCACATACTAAAAGCCAAAACATTTTAGCTTGTACCATAAAAAAACAGGAATGTGCCTTTTTGATTTCGTAACCATAACATTTGATTTGTTTTACAGCACAGGGATATTGTTTATGTACCAGCAACTAACTAACATTGAACTCACATGGATATGGAGCAAATACATTTAAAGAAATTCTCACTGTCAATCTCACTAATATAATGTGGTGAGATGAAGGCCTCGATCAGACCTCAGACGGTTACTCACAGGCTCGGTTTTAAAGGGTTTGAGAAGAAATAGGTGCACATGGCCAGCAACCAGGCTCCTAAATATAAGAAACCCACCTCCAGATGTTAGCACTTCAGAAATAGAGGTGCTTCTGTTTAACTGCATCACTGTGGTTCAAAGATTAAAGAACTCATTTGCTTTCAGTAATCCCTTGGATCAGAGAGAGAGAGAGAGAGAGAGAGGGGGGGGGGGAGAGAGAGAGAGAGAGAGAGAGAGAGAGAGAGAGAGAGAGAAACTGGATATTAAAACCGAAGAAGTAATATTAACATACAGACATCCTATAGTGTCTCGTTATCTGTATGCACAGTAATGTCCTGAATGATTAAGATTCAAATGAAAAGACTAATTTCTGGAGCTTCCTGAAACCAATGGAAAAGCTTCAGCATGTCTTAATTTTGTCCACATTTATGCTCAGTTACTGCTTGTCATTCATCAAAATTAAATTATAGCCATTTTAGCCTTACTGTCTGTTTACTGCTGGAAGTGCATTTTAGCCTTACTGTCTGTTTACTGCTAGAAGTGCATTTTAGCCTTACTGTCTGTTTACTGCTAGAAGTGCATTTTAGCCTTACTGCCTGTTTACTGCACTTAGCCTCCTTGTATTGGCTTATGAATGTCAAGGTAAACAATTTATAATGAATTTGGTATTTATTGATACAACTGTACAATAATGGTGCAAATGTTACAAATTTTTACCCGATTAATTGGCATGGCCCTTTTTTTCACCGAGTGAGCAAAATCCAGAATCTAGATGTCTAGAGGGGTGGACAATTAGGCTGAGAGACATTGTGACATAACGTTAACCCCAATGTAGCTCAGATTTGACCTCAATATAGCCTGGCTACATTATAGTCGGCTAGAAGTTTAACTTTTCAACCAGATTTGGCCGGGTTTTCACCTGAATGACTAGACAGGGTTTCACCGACTTCTCACCACAAAAATGTCCACCGGGTAGATTCAGGAACAAAAGGTAAAACTGCGACTAACTGACTGAGAAACTCTATAATGCCATGAAAGCAGTCCTAAAAGGCTGAAGGTCACTGTCAATTTAATTGAAAATTGTGGCTTGGGAAAGATCTTCTGAGCACATTTGTAGGCAGTCCTTATTATTAAATTAGGTAAACTTTACATCTGCGTTGAGTTTCACAAACCACAAAGCCAACAGCCGCACGTCAGAGATTCCATCTTGACAGGAGTCGACTTCCATGAACGACGTCAGCAGAGACAGCCACTAAAGCGCCCCAACCCCAGTGTGCAAATTTCTCCTCTTTTGCACCTCCTCTTCTGATTTTGATTCAAATCGGAGGTGGCTATTTAATGAAAACTTGAAGCAGTTCTTGTTTGTCGAAGGCTCAACAAGCAGTAAAGGCTCTAGCTGACCTGAAAATGTGTGAGGTCTGGTTTGGCGTTGCAGCTGTATATGGTGCATGATCTAATGATTTATTGGATAATAACATAATAACAGAATTAGTTATAACTGAGATTAATGACTTTGCCAAGGTGACAAGGCAGCCAACATGTTTCGATAAGGCCTGAAGAACAACAACATAACAATGTTCTCATGAAACTCTATTAATTCTAAGTGTGACTCAGAGACATTACACAAGACTGTATGATACAAAACCTACAATATAATTGTTGCGCTTTATCCAGGACCAACTTTTCTTTCTCCTTAAAATGAGTGCATATTAACCCGATCTTAGATCAACTCCAAAGATTATTTTATTCTCTATTCACTTGCCACAACTCCCGCCCCCCCTTCACAAACATAGTTTAGCAAGTTCAGCAATCAGTCGAACTTACTTGCCAAACTATGAAGAAAGGGTTAAGGGATTCACATGAGGGCTATTTTGATTAAATCCAGACCTGGTTCTGAGAGCCAGGGAACAGTTACTGTGCCATACCCAGTCATTCCCAAAAAAGCCCCTGATCAGGGTGTTCACTGCTGTATGAATCTGAGATACCTTGCTGCAAGCCAGAAACCTTGAACCCATTCCAAGGGCAGGGTAGAACTCTGGCTCAGTTCATGTAGTTCAACAATGTCAGAAATGAATGTGAGTCAACAAGACAAGACTAGTGCCTAATTACATCAAATTACCTGTGAGATGTAATCCCGCACAGTTAACATGACAGTTGGATAAAGCAATATTCATAAGTGTCCTCTGATATAACCCCAGCCCACGCTAAACAACCTTTCATACACAAGCACATTCAGATGAATGTTTTGTGTATGAAACACATGGGCACTGTGGCCTGGATTCACTCCATGTTTTTTCTTAAGGAAAAATTCACCCCATTTTGTTAAACACATATGTTGATACTTATGGTTATTGTGGTAGTAATGTAACCAGTTAGACCCAATCAATAGCTTGAATCATTGTCATAAGTTATAACCTTAGAAATGTTATTGTTCTGGGCAAAAGCTGACTTTTGATATGGCATTGTAATACAATTCCTATTGAGCATTTCACCCGCATCCCCTACAGTAGACATACACTCACTGAGCACTTTATTTGGTAGATCTGTACATCAGCTTGTTAATGCAAGTATTTAAGCAACTAATGTAGTCCATTACTACATTGGCTCATGTGTCACATATCAAATTCCTATTATACAGTATATGATAAATGGGAAAATCATAGAATTTATTTATTTATTTATTTACTCTTAACTCAAAAAAATAAAATAATAATAATCTTACTGTTTGTTATTGAGACAAAGTTAAAGCCAAATCCAGGTCTGTTTTATGACCCCCTTAAGTCACTTTAAAAAAACTGCATTTGGTTTGAGGGGCAGAAATCATCAAACAACATCAACCAATGACAGTGTGCCACAAATTTCCACTTGTCAGCGTATTGTGAAGCATAGTGTCCGCTGATGTCACTTTAAGGCCTATTGTACAGTTACAATTCAGAAACACCATACTTGCATCCGAGCTCTTTGATTTAAACAAGAACATACAAGGAATAATTCTATTTGATAGAATCTTTGAAGGGCAGGCAGAAATGTAAACATCAAAGGGCATAGAGTGGGATTTCCGTCTCTGGATGCAAGTGAGGCATGTGTTTTTCATAAAGGGCCTCACACAACTCTATGTTTAAGCCCTTGCCTCACTCTACTAAGCTTCCCCCGGGTCATTTGACTGTTTCCATACTTTGCAGAACGCCCTAATCCCAAGCTTTGTGGAAGGATGTGTGGAAGTCAAGTTTGGGGAAAAAAAAGGTGGAACAATAGTTGATAATACAGCCACACTTTTGTAAACATGAATTAACATGACATCTGATGTCGATCAGACAGCTTATATCCGGCCCTCGTTTCTGACTCAGAAATGTATAAATAGCGACTGGATTGGACAGCTGAAAGCTTGTCCAGATTGAGGAAGATACTTTTCCAACTTTGAACGGAGGAAGATAAAAAACAAAAAAGGGAGTTTTGCCACATGTGCTGTCATAAATAACCATGCAAAACGTATGTAATTCAGTTACTGTTCTGGTAGCATTTTTGGAGGGAGACATAGCGAGATGCTTGAACCCTACAGGCTTTCGAGGATAGTTATAATTTCCCAGCACTCTTGCACAATTCAAAATGGACACCCACTCCACCTACCAACAGACACAAAACTGACTTTGGTTTGCGTCACTGACTCTAACCTTTTGTTATTTTCTCAGTTCCAAATCTAGCCTCCTCTGATTCTGAAGGTTGCATCCTATGCTAACAAGTCCTGCGTTTACGTCTCTTCTCATTTGATGGGCTGATTTAAAAAATATATTTCTAGCCAAAAAATAAATCATAAATTCCAGCCTTTGACAGAATATTGAGGGAACTTAATCACAAGCTGTTGAGCGTCTGCCAGGACATTAGAACAAATGTTTTGTGAAGTAACCCTGTCTGTTACAGTGTATAAGCAAAATTTAGACCCTCTCATTATTTTTTGACCAGCTCGTCCTTCAAAGCCTCAGATACCCATGGATAAACCCATGTACTATTTAGCTAATCATATGTAGGATTCTGCGGGACATGTGAATAGAACTGGTCATTTATTAGAGAGCAGGCACCGTGAGTGGTGGCGGCACGGAGGTGCTGATTTGGATAGCAAAAGCCCAGAGGGAAACTGGGTTAAGTAAAGAGTGAAAACTGTAGATCTGGGATTCGACAAATTTGATTGTGGTTCCGTGAACCAGGAAGCAATGTGGAATTCATTACACCTCCCTGAAAGCTGCCACTGTCCAGAGTCAAAGAGCTGGCTATTGGGAAGGGAAAAAAACAATCCCATGAGGCTCTTCAGTAACCGCGCCTGATGTCAGCAGAAAATATTTAGGAACTATAGGCCGCTGGTTCGGCCCATACGACAGCCAAAGCACTGGCCCTAACCAGGCCTGCAGCGTTAACTCGAATTCTTCCGGAGATCTGAAGGGAAAACAGCATTCGAGCTGAGGACATTCTCTGAGCCCAACAGCTGTCAGGCTTTCCTCCGTTACTGAATTCATTACCAGCAGAACTGGAGGAAATTTCTCTACTTCCTACCACTATTTATTTATTTATTTAAAGGTAGCAAACATGTTTCCTAAAGACAATAATGGGGAAGTATTGTTTGTTATTGAAAATGGCAAGTATTTAAACAATTAACCAAAAGAGGTACCTCAGGTAAAACAATTGTCCATGTGCTCATTTTTTTACTTATTCCTGTAATTGGAATATGCATGATTGGCCATAACTGATGGAAACCGTGGTTATTATTTTACTGGTTTTTGGTGGACTTAAGAGGGAGATTTAAGTTTATTTTATTGAATACAATGTGTATATATATATATTTTTTTTTCTGCATTCACATTTTCATATTCAAATGACATTCACAAAGAGTGTTGGGGTTCAAGTCCTGAGTGAGATGCTGCTGGTGTTTCTGAGGGCCCTCAAGGTACTTAAGTTGCACTAATTAGCAGTGTAGCTGTGCAAAGGGTAACTACGAAGTGTCTCAGAAAAGCATGTAATCATATTAAACACCCCACCAACTGAGATCTACACGCCCGAGCAGCGCTCCGCTGGTAAAATACGCTGCATCTCGCTTCACCTTCGACCCGCATTCAACGCTGACCCATGCCCAGTTCTGGCTGAAGTCACTACAGAGCCTTTGAAAGTCGGCTCTGGAAGCCCGAACGCTTTCCCGTGCGGTGGAGAGCCTGTTTCTCATCAAAATCACAGTTGTCTGGGTCGCTGTTCAATGAAGAACTCTTGGGTAAACCTGAGGGCCGGGGGATCCAGATGGATCTGGCGGCGTGTTCCTCCCGCTGTCCAATCCGACTGCGGAAATGCGGGAAAACTGAGAGATGAGTCCGATAAGCCCCCCGCTGGATGTTCCGACTTTTCAAAAACCCGGTCTTCTCTGGGGTGGTGAACCACACTTGATGTCCTCCGATGCTAATCGCTACCAGCTTTTAGCATTCTTATTTCGGGCGCTGGTCTGAGGCACAGAGCCCTGAGGTTTTGGCTTTATTTATTTATTTAAATTTACAAGTTATTATTTACAGAGACAGCGCACATTAATCAACATTACTGTAAATGTGCCAGTAATAGCCAACTGGCTAGTTTTCAACTGCAGTCCCCGGGCAAGATGGAAAACACCATTTAAAACAGGTTAACAAACAAGTCATCCGAGCAAGACACTATTTTTGTGTTATAAAGAGAAAAATTACCACCTTAAACTGCTGAATTCAAAATATAATTTGAAACCTTGCACTTTTCGTGTGGTGTGTAATTTTTTAATGAAAACTTGCTAGTTATTCAGGTGTGGTGGTGGGAGAGCTGATGCATCTCCCATTGAGTGGTCTATTCATCATTACATTACATTACATTACATTATTGGCATTTGGCAGACGCTCTTATCCAGAGCGACGTACAACAAAGTGCATACCCATAACCAGGGATAAGTTCGCTGAAAGACCCTAGAGGTAAGTACAATTTCAACTGCTACCTGTACAACAAAGGTAAGGACAAGGGCCATTTTTTTTTTTTTTTTTTTTTTTTTTTTTTTTGAACAAACAAACAAACAAACAAACAGAGCAAAAGTCACCAAAGTTAACTATCCAAACACTGCTTACCTAGCCAACTAAAAATACCGATACACAAAGCAAGTCACAGAGACAACAATTAAGGTTCACAGGGAGGTAGGGAGGGATGGGGAGAGGTGCTGCTTGAAGAGGTGCGTCTTCAGCTTGCGCTTGAAGGTCTACACCAGTAACTATAAGGATAACAATGTGAGCCTCCACACTGCTGACGGGTGACGTTCTGTAAATAGTCTCTCGGCTATGGCATCTGCCATTTTGCACGCGATGCCCTGTCAATTTGGTTGGATTTTGTTTGGCTGTAAGTGTTTTATCATTCATACAGCTGTAAAAAAATCTCTCTGAAAATCTCGAACGTCATCGTTCGTCACTATCGTTGTCATTATCATTGTGGAATCGACTTTTCCATCCACTTGAGAATGATTTTTAAAACGACATATTTATAGTTACCGTTATAGTTATCGTTCTTGGTGTGGATGGGCCTAACGTAGCTTTTTGTAAAGAACAAATTGGCCGTTTTGTGTTGCATTTGTCAAGTTTTCCATGCCATCATCACCAAAACCCCAAAACCCCTTGTGTCACACGTGTGGCTGAGAGAACATGAAAGCCATTTTAATTTCCTGTGGGGTAGACTGCCTGCTTCAATAAAGACGTCACAAATTGCGCCTTCTCAGTATACTTGTGAGACAGGAAATATAACCTTCCTTCGTGGATCACGCTGTGGGCTGGGGAGTGAGAGACATTGAAACACCAGGAACTTCATGTTGACTTTTCCTGTCTCTGGAGACGTGCTGTGGAGTAGCCTAGCTTAGCTTGGTGTCATTTCAAACAGTCTGGAAATGTAATTTACTTGTGTCTGCCGGTTGTTTAAAAAATACATGTTTTGTAACTGTTTTGGCAGAGACATGTCATTAATTGTTTAGTGAAATGAACCTGTTAACAGTTTCCCGGAGGTCGTAATGTGTACAAATTCAAGGCACAGTGAAACCCTTTCAAGATTAATTTTAAACTGATTAAACAGTGTGTTTATAATGTGAGACAAATATTAACACTATATGGACTTGCCGTTTATGACAGAGTAGCAGTCTAATAACACTGCTCTATGTCAAACAGGCTGTCATTTGTAATTGGTGGGTGAGTCCAGATTCACGTGTGATCTTGGGTTTCAGGTTGAAGAAACTGGACTATAACAGAAATACGGAAGGCACCGAATGAACTATTACACACCTAATGTGTGCTGTAATCATTAACGCACCCTGTGTGGATAGGTGTGTCCGGGCATTACAATTCTGAACCTCGTTTAATGAGTATGGATTATTGAACCCTTGAAGGCAGAGGAGGGAACTAACTCCCTCACGCACGCACCCACCCACGCACACGCACACACACACATAGCCCAGCCCTTGATAACTCTCCGATACATCAAACGGAGATCTGAAAGATGATATCTCCACCGCCGCTGCTGTGTGATTCAGTGCCGAGGTTCTGCGGGTTTCCAGCAATCGACTGTAGAGATGCCCGACGGGACGTTTCATAGCCTTGCCATTCAAGGGGAAGAGTTTAGCTTGCGGTCTCGTTACTCGAAAACAAAGGGCTGACTGTCGCTGGCCTGCTCTCTCTGGAGCACAAACGGCTGGCGGGACGAGGGCACAGGCCCCGTGATAAACCGAAGTTCAGCTTGCCGCTGTGCATCTGCTCTCCGGAGACTCGAAACACCTCGAGCTGGTCGCGTGCATTACAACGGCCGTTATTGTGACTCCCATGCTTTTGGAATCGGCAGGCCTGAAAATGTTGCAAGTATCCGTCGATGTGATGTACGACATCATATAGCACGTATCGCATCCTGCCGTTTTAAGGCAACACGTAGCGCGTCGGACTCAATGGGAATTCAGGATCAACTGAACTGTCTTTGATTTTTGATTTTATAATGGTTGTTATGGTTTACAACATGCAAATGCAAGCAGTTAGTCAGCAATGTTCTCTCAGTACACTGTTTCAATGGGGCAATCAGCTTGAACAGGTTTCCAATATTTTGCCAAGCTTCATGTGATTTATATACAAAATCCACTATAACAAAGGCATGGGAGGGGGGCATACGCCATCAATTGTGGAATATTGAAAGAAGATGTCCATGCTTATGAATTTTATTGTTAACGCTCAATTTTTTGGGGTTATATTCAAATAAACCATATACTGTAGGAAAAAGACATAAAGCAAATACTGAAGATGAACAATGAATGGAAACTCAAAACAAGAACCTCCTTTACTAAAAGTTGACCCATACTGAACACAAGGGTTAATATCAGTCCTGGAAGACTCAGTATGTAATGTGTGTGAGCTTCAAAAAGAAGATAGTTACAAAATATCAGCATTTTACATTTAATAGATTTAGAATGTACATGTAACTATGGTTATATTTGTCTAGTATCTGTCCTAACTGGCCTTATCTCAGTGAGTGTGGGTGTTATTCCATCCTCTGTAGTCCAGTGCAGGCATTCAGTTAAACCTGGAACATATGGGCCGCAAGTACAACCTGCCAAATGTGCCAGTTTGATGCTGTTCTTAAAATAGTGTTTCCAGGCTTCTCAACCTCATTTTGGAATCATTCCCAAAAATACCCCCCAGACAAATCCATTATGGTCAAATGATTGTCAATTGTGTGGGGTTATGTTAAGTTTATGTTACAGGCGTCTGTAAAAGTGCAGGGCACATGTACCCCACGCCCCCTTCCATTAATTGTGCCCATGACAGGCGGACACGAAAAGGATGTGAAGTATAAACTGATTGTTCCTGTTGGTAATGCATTTGGAAAAACCCTGCTCCGATAATCTGCTCAGAAGACAAATGACAAGAGCAGTGCTCCACCAAGAGTCCTTCAGGTCACGAGCCACTCCGATGGTGTGGGTATCCCGTGCTGGGTCAGTGCTGATGGGGACGACTTCGCTGGTGTCTAGGGGCAGAACTCCGGTTCCTGCTGAACTGAGCCAGTGCTCATTACATCAACTGTTATCAGCTCAGTAGGCACAGGAGGTTGAACCCAGTCCTGATGGTCCTGTCCCCCACCACTGGAGGGCGCTCTGGAGCAGGCAGCCGCAACACCGTCTTTAACCTTTCAATCCCGGGGGTTTGGGCGGGTGAGGTAAAACAGAGGTACTACTTTTAATGTTTACTGTATCTGTGGGATTTTAAGACCCCTATGAAACACACACTCACAATCACACACACTCTCTCTCATGCGCTCAACCACAGATACACACTCATCACACACACGCACACTCACACATACAGTATATGCACACCCACACACAGACACACACATGGGCGCAAACACACAGACACACACACACTCACACATACAGTATATGCACATCCACACAGAGACACACACTCACACATACAGTATATGCACATCCACACACAGACACACACACACTCACACATACAGTATATGCACACCAACACACAGACACACATACATGCACGCAAACACACAAACATATGCACACACACTCACACATACAGTATATACACACACAGACACACACACACGCATGCAAACACACACACACTCACACATACAGTATACGCGCACCCACACACACATACTGGCTAACATGCACACTCCAGAACACCAAGCAAAGGCTGATATGAATGCCTCGTAAAATTCGCAAAGAATAAACAAATGTATCTTTCAAAATAAATCCAGATGTGTTGTAACAGAGCAGACGTGTTAATAATCACAGTGCAGCAATGTGCAATTCTTTAAAGATTTATTGCTATATTTGACATGAAGGAAAATGGGATCATCGATCAGCACAAATTCCATGTTCTTGAGAACAGAAACAGCAAGCATAAATTTTTTTTAAATAAACATGATATCCGTACGATTCTTTAACTTACCTTTGCCATAATTTTTTATGGCAGCTCTTTACATGAAGGACGAACGAAACCTATATTTTCATGAAAAAAGAAAAGCTATTTTTCAAATAACATTGCTAAAATACAATACAATGAATTGATTCATGTAAAAAAGGTTATTTGTCTAGATAACTGATGATGGATGACAGAACAGTAGCCCGGGAAAAGGTTGAAAGTCACAGAAAGACATTACCTGATAGGATCTTCTGATGTCATCTCAGAATGAAGCCACTTCTGTGTACCAGCTAGGCATATCTGCAGCAAAAGAAGATGGAGAACACTAAACAAATACCGTTTTTATGTGATGCCACTCAATAGGTTATCTAGACAGGATACAGATGTGCTGTCTGAATAGCTGCCAAAGCTAATGACGCTCTAACGCCTAAAGAGATGGTGATTAAATGTTTTCCATAATCCAAGTCATAGTGTTGGCACTTTACAAGTTAGCAATAATAAAATTCAAAATGTGTCACCTCATTTTTTGAAAGGATTATTTCATCCTCTGGCCACTAAGAATGAAAAAATACCACATTATCAAACAGTCTGACAACACAAAATTTATATTGCTCTGTCTTGGAAATATATTTTATTTGCATATACTGTATGCCTTAATGGTGTAAGTTATATTTTCATTAGAACATTTCTGTATTTGCAGATGGTATGAATCTAGCACAACCAAGGGCTTTTGTTGTTTTATTTTTGCATTGAACAACAAGTTATCAACACTGTGTTCAACAGGGGTGGGTGTTTAGATTTCAGCAACCGCAAGATATCCCCTGATTGAACAATTCACACGGTGGCAGTCCAAACGCCCCCCAGAGGGAATGGGGGGAAGGTGGGGGGTGCGTAATGCGGTCCCTGTCATTCTCACCGCGACTGCCCCTCCGTCGCTTGTTGCCATGGCTCCCACAACCTCTGCCATTGCCAAGCAATTGCTTCTGAAGAGCGGAACTTAGCCACTGTGAACACGGACTTTCCCAGATCTGTTCACAAAGCAAGCCAAGTCCTGCACCTCACGAAACTCTGGCGCCTCATCGTTTCCAGCCAGATGTCGTCGTCGTCCTCCTCCTCTTCCTCCTCCTCCTCTTCCTCTTTGCTTGTAGGCCACCCGTTTCTCTGTGGCTGCCTCGCCACGCACCAAAAAAAAAAAAACCCAAGGGCGTGCAGCTGTAAGCCTGTGTCGAGTCGCATGCAGTCACTGGAGAACACAAGTTGGCAAGACGAATTGGGTCGTCAGAAACGGGTTTCTCACCCCCACGTATTCGTCCCGATGCAAGATTGAGGGGTTTGGCTGAGACTAGGCCTCGGTGGCCTCTTAGGAGAGCGTCTATGAGAGAAGAAAGCATACGCACAGGAGTGTTCTCGCAGAGGGAATGCTGGACTAATCAATCCCACTAAAGCACTCACCGGGCACTTTTATGCGCAACTATAATATCTTTACGAGTCAGATAAATTGCCCCATTCATACTTGTCGTTACTTTCGGTAAGGTTTTTTTCTTTATTCTTGCTGTAGCCATTTACACTAATTGCAAATTTACAAAAGGCGTAAGGAACGATAACTATGTCCTTATGCGCATAATGAAGATTTTACCACTTAACCCTCAAGCAACCAACATATGTCAGACACACTAATGACCAACGGGGTCAGATATGACTTAAATTTCAAACTTTCAAACACAAACTTTTCTGAATACAAACAAATCGGACCTTCACTGGCCTTTTGTGTTACGCCAAAGGAACTGCAACTGCAAAGTTCAGCTACACATGAGAAATCTTGGCTTGGTCAAAGAGAAAACCATCAGATGTTCTGCTCAATCCAAAACTACAGAGAAATGAAGTGAGCCTATTGATAATGGAGCAAAGATCAGGGCAGAGGCTCTGAGGATACCTGTGCAAAAAAAACCCCTTAAGGACAAGCACTCCTCTCTCCTCATTCCCTGTTTTTGAGGTGTGATTGACGGCTTTTTCAGGGAACAAGAAGCATTGAAAGAAGAACCAGCTTCCAGAGAGACAGGAGGTGAGAGGCTGGAGATATAAGTACGCACTGAGATTTATGGTCATGACTTTGCTGTCTCTAAGCCCATCGACCGGGCCTTTTTCAGGACCATCATGCATAATACATATGAATACCTCAGCCTGTAAAAATCAAATGGGAGAAGAATTCAAGACCAAATATCAAGCAGACAGTCAATCCCAGCACCAGGAAATCCTGCTGTTTAAAAAGGCACAAAACTGAAACAGGACGGACGATGGACTGGAGTTCCCATCACCGCCCATACGGCCCAGCTTCCTGTTTCTGACATATTTTATTGTACGTCTCTGAATTTTAGAGATATAAAATCTAAACTTTTTGTTATCAGTCATTCTGTGAAAACAGTATTGTTCTCTTTGGAGAGAACAATCACACAGCACTAACTCTCTAGCATGCTGGGCTGGAGCCAATGGTTTCTTCCACCTTAATACAAAACAGGAAGTATCTCAACACAGAGAAAATGTGCCAAACTAAATACTTAGTATTCAACAGTCATCCATTATGAAATAAATCTCAACAAATATGGAACCGCTTTGATGGCCCTTCTGGGTGGACTCCGTCTTATCATTTGCCCACACTTCTGGGTGCACGACATTGCCATAGTTGTCTTCTCAGTTCAGAGAAAGTGCTTAAAGAAGGAGCTAAGTATCCTTGTATCCTGATAGGCTGTGAGTAAATACACAGTTTCCTACACACAAGCACCTAGGCCTGCCATCAGGCCTGGGTGGAACCTCGATTGTGAGAGAGTGACACATAAAGGAAATGTTTTTACAAACAACACCGCTACTCTGCCTCGAGTCAGCCGGCCACTGGTGAAGAGAAAGGAGAAACGCTCGATCGCAAATTGCCGTTATTCACCGTGAAAATCTTCCCCAAACAGAAGGAACTCGCAAATGAGTTTCTCATGAGTTCCCTTTTGCTGGATGAACTTGATTGGACGGTCCACGGTCCAGTCTTAGTTTGGCGTGGAGCCTTGAAGGGTTTGAAGATTTGTCCGCACACAAGGAGGGTTGACTATGATTTGGGGAGCAGGGGCTGTGGTTTGCAGCTGGTTGGAAATCCCTGGCAATGTGATTTAATGACATAAACCCAAATCACTCTGCCAGGAATCCCTCCAGCTGCCCCATAGAGAGGGAGCGAGAGAATTCATCGGTAGGAGAGAAAGAGGGATATGAATACGTTTGACATTAGTGATGGTCTGAATGGGAACGCACTTGGGAGACTCCTTGACGGATGGAACGGGCTTGATGGCTATCAGGGTTCCATTCATAATTCATAATTGCGCCATAATCTCCTTGCTGGCACCAGGTCTTCGTGAATAGGCCTGCGAGCGGACGCGCGTTTCTGGCAACGTTTTCATCGCATGACTCCAAGCGCTCTGCGGCTCGATCCTCGCTCGTATTTCCAGGGCACGTTGCGTCATCGCGGTGCGGTTAACGTTGCGCTGTCAACTGGCCTCTGATGAAACGGATCGAAACCCTCGAAGCAACTTGAACTTGCTGCGCTTCGCTAACGCTGCGGCTAAAGGGTTAACCCTGGCACCTCGGAACATTCCGAGCTTCGCCATTACCGCACACCCCCCCCCCGCCAGCCAGCGCGAGGTAATTAAAAGAAGCTGATGAGAGACAGACAACTACTGAGGGGAGTGGTTCCCTGGCAGCCATTCACAGACAATCAATCACATTTATTAGCTGTGGGAGATACAAGCTCGGCCTAAATTGCGTTCTGACAGGCCCCGCAATAAACGGCCGGAAGGGCGTCAGTCTGCACCTTATGCAAATGGCCGCTCTTGTTCCAGCTCCACTTTATTGGCCTTAGACCCATGAACCAGAGTCCAGAGCCTTTGCACTGTGGACAATGAAGGAGACAATATGAGGGGCGCAAACGAAGATGTGAAGATTCAGAGCGCTCTGCTCGACAGAATAATGCGGTACCGTATTAAGATAAAAACGAGAAAAACATTCCTAATTGGTATGAACTTAAGTTAAGGTTATTGAAGATTTAGTCAGTCCGAGTAATTAAAATAGCTCAGGGTTACCTCTTTTAAAAAAATTCTTAATAGCTTTCATTTGTTCATTTATTTTTTCTTGGACCGACCAAATTGTAGCACAGTCTCAGACCTTGTGAGTTCCTGATTTTATACTGAGCATAATAAGCTTAATTGAGGCAATGTGAAAACAAACAGACAAGAACAAAAACCTGCTTTACAGCCCCCAGCTAATATTGAAGGAGAGTGTTGCTCTGACTAATCTGAGTAATTCATAACGTGATTGTGGAGGGCTGATATTTTAACGACCCCGCTCAAACCCCCCGCAGGGCAGGCAGGAAGTAGCAGATACGTGTCTAAACAGGTGGCTTCGGGGCCGCCATTAAAGCCGCCAACGGGACAGGATGACCCCCGTGCACCTGCGGGTCTGGCTGCAGATGAAAGGGGGCCCGGCGAGCGCTGGGTGTGTGTGCGCTGGGAGGGAGCAAACGTTTCATCCCCGCGCCGGGTCGCCAATTGGCCCTGGCATTCCCGGGGAGACGCGTAGAGTGCTCCGTCACACCTGGCGACAACCTGCTCGGCCGTTTGTCGAGGGCGGTGGGAAAGCTTGAAATCCTCAAGACCCTTTTCATCTAAAGAGCCACTGTGGGTTTTTTAGCTGCTTACTGAGAAAGCCATAAAATGACTACGGGTTGTACTTGAAAAACAAATAAAATTGATTACCCACTGACTGTTTCAGGATGACTTAAAACCTGAAAGTGGGTGTGAGTCGTCGTAGGTAGCCCATGTTTTATGAGAGGGGTGAAGGTGTAATCGTATTGGTGGCCGTTAGGTTTGTAATAGAAATATTATTTTGTCAGTGATGGACAGAAGAGTTAATGTGCCTTAATTCAAGCTTTATCTGGTCAATTAAGTCATAGATTTTATATCCAAAGACACAGGCAATATATAGCAAGGTATTTCATTTGCTGCACAGTAAAATGTCTAGTGTTAATTGAACTCTAACAGAGTACATATGAGTCTAATAGGGACCATTTACAATATACTCAGTAAGAGTTAATGTAACACTGATCATTTTACTGCGTAACAGATATGTGAAATGGACAGTCCCATTCTAGCTTGTAATATAAAATAACATTGCAACCCACGTTCCTTCCTGCAAGCAATTTGTCACTGTTTTCCTTCACAAATATAATACTATAAATGGCAAAGATGGCAAGCTACACAGCTAACCCAGCTGTTTTGCAGCATATACAAACAGCTAGCTTTCATGTTTGTTTGTTTGAATAAAATGTATTGCTTAACACTGGAAGTACAACAGACACGATATCTGAAATGCAAAAAAAAAAGAAAGAAAGAAAGTTGGACCATTAAAAATGGATTCCGTGTAAAACCTTTTTTCTACATAGCTGCAATGTGGCTTTAGGGAGACCGTGAGGTGGTAATCTCGTTGCCTGTCACCAGGGAGTGATTAATGAGCAGTAACATATAAAACTAATTCAAATGAAGCCCCAGTGTGAAAAGCTATGCAAATCACCACTATGTAAAACAAAGTGTATGTGCATTTCCCAAGTAAATGACAGTTTTTACTTCATTTTTAAATTACCCTTTCACTCTGGATTTGATATTTTATTTTGCCACATATCAGCCTCTGTATTTATTTGGCTGAAAATAAAAATGTGCTTACCTTCAGACCTATCAGTCGGTTGTACAGGGTTGCTGTTATTAATGCTTATAACACACTGCCAGGGCTAATGTAGTTCTGAGAACACACTCAAAAATAAAGAGACAGAGGAGGTTTGGTCCATTTTTGTTCTTCAAGGATCAATGTACCTCCGTGAACGTACAGTACATGTACGTGTTCTCTTTGGGTACAAATGAGTATGTTTCCCAAGCAAAAAAGGTAGAAAATAAGTAATATATTGCTGGCTAAGGGTACAATTTTATGTATATGTAGGGTACAGGTACCACGCCAGCAACAAACATTTGTTCCTTCATAGGCACTTTCCTTACCGTTGTCTCTGAGAGTGCAGGCATTATGTAGATGGAATTATACTCTCACTCTGCTCTTCTAATACAGAGATTAACCTCATCAGATGAAGACAAAGGTCTAGTCCTTTTCCTTATAAAGGTTTTTGCATATGTAATAGGATCATTGGGTAGTTATTCAATTCTGTTTCAGAGCTACTTCAGTAAAAAAACGGATTCTCAGAAGATTCTGACATGTAATTTTTAAACTGAAACTCATGAAATCTTTGTGTACTGTTTTGACAGTCAGAATGAGGTTATTCACAGTGCACATGATCATTAGTGTAACAAAATGAACTATTCCTCACCTGCCTCAGCCCTTTGTTGTTTGAGTTAGAAGCTAGGATACAATTTCAAAGGCTTTAGAGGTCGTTGACTTCTCGTCTGTATGGGAAGCAATTAATTATACAACAGAAAAAACGGTTTAATTATTTGAGGGTAAACTTACCCCTCATCAGGGCGTATCGGGCCACCAAGTCCTCCCAAATGATTGGAATGTCCTAAAAAAGGGGAGATATTCTTTTAATGTCACTTTAATACAGTTCAAACAAATACCCATATTGACAATAGGAATGTTTTAAATTTATGCAACAGCACTGTCGATTGGTGTATCCCCCGAAGGCATGTTCTCAGTTTCACTCAGGTGTAAAATGTAGGATTTGTATATTTATAAGCGCCCTGGAATAATAATGGCCTATGCGTTCACCCTATACGACCCATTGTATTAAAGACCTAATTCATCCCAGATTTAAATGCTTTGAGGTATTTTGAGGTGACCACTCGACTTGTTGTGGAGTGTTTACATATGTTTTCAACACAAAGGGTATTTTGTGTTCAAAAAAAGCTACACCTAGCTATGTACATATGAGCAGCCCGGAAAGCCTGACACAATGTCGTAGTACTGTAAATATGACTAAAACGTTAAAACGATTTTTCACCATGCCGGACTGCTGAAAAATTCCCAGTTTGAAGCAAAGGTTACCGTCCAGATGCAGAACCGAGCAGCCAAAACGGCACTTTCTAAATATTTATGCCCTCTCAGTCAATACGGCCCGGGCGGAAACAAGCGAGCAGAATCCAGTATAAACACTGCTCCCCAGCAGTCAGTGCCGTACAGTACGGCTTCAGCCCTGGCCATCAGAGCAGGCTTTTTATATCCCAGAAGCACTGCTTATTTTTTTTTAAAAAGGGCAGGAAGTGCAAGACGGAGAGGGGAGGGAGTGGAGGCGAGGGGAGGGGAGGGAGTGCACGGGAGGGGGTGACAAAAGGCGAAGGCGGTGGAAAGGGCTGAAGTGTGAGGTACGCCCGAGCACGGCTCAAACGCTCCGTTCCTCTCCAGCTGTGCAGATCATAGGGATCCAGAGCAGGTCAGCACAGACAGGGCTGCTTCTCCTGCAAGGGCGATTACACTCCAGATCACTCTCTTTTTTAGCTGTGATAAATCTTGAAATGAGTAAAACTGTCTCTCATTGGCAATATCTTTGTATTTTTTTTGGTGGGGGGGAAAGGTAATAGATTCTAAATATAAGACTGAAATACCTCTTGAGACAGGTTTCTGTAGCGTATATATATTCTATATCCGTACAGACCAGTGTCAGCTCAGTTAGGACTGCGTCTCCTTAAAGGGTAATTCTAGATCACTGTTTTTTAGCTGTAAATGTGTTTGTGTGCCTGCTTTATAGTGCAACTTTTTAATCCATGCTATTATTACAACATTTTTTTTTATTTTTTATAAACTGGTAGAAAATGTATTCTTCTGCCCTATAAAGTTTGAAAAGTCCACCCTGTCCCTGCTCTTTTGATGTCGGTGTACCCCTTTCAGGGTACCTCTGAGTCATATAATGTTGATGTCAATCAGATATCTAGATATAAAATTGTTGACGCCCAGAAATCTGTCTGTACAATGGCTCATTTCCAATATGGAACGGAACACTGTCGGCACCTTACTGGTTAGAGAATACTTTATGTGAATGAGATGGGCACACCTACTCTACCCACCCCAGAATGCATTTTTTGTGTAGAAGGTGGAGCCAGGCTAACACAGTGAGTGCAATTGCTCTTTAACCCTTGAAGGTGTGCAACACAGATATGTGATTAGAATATTCTCAGCTGGATATTCATGTAACAGTCACTAATGGTAATTAAAAGCAATGGAGTTCTAGAACAACCGACTTAGAATTTAGAAAAAGATGTAAAGAAAGCCTACTCTAAAGAAGGGGACTTTTAAGGAGTCCATTTGTGCTGAAGTCAGTCGTGTCTCTCAGCACCTCTGCTGACACCTGCTCGGGCTGACCTCAGAGCGAGAGGTCAGGGGACAAATGGGCGCAGGAAGTAGCTCAGAGCCCTCCAACACCAGGCCTGTGGGGGCCACGGTGGAGAAACAGAAAACAGGTGGCTGACTCAAAGCAGACGAAGTGCTTCACTCCACAAGCCTGACATTTTAATACGTGTAATTGCAGATGACCAACTCACGGGTTTGACAGGACTGAAAACAGCACATAATTGTAATAGCAACCATCAAATGACAAATGCTGATTGCTTATCCGCATGTTTTTAAATATAATAAAGGCGTAAATGCTCCTAAAATGACAGACGTAATAATTATGTCCACTGAGTGAACCTGAAATGATGCACGGGGAAGGCCTGAGGTAATTATGTTAAATGAAATTGCCCTTTACAAAAATCTATTTTTCACAATCTACAAAGTGTTATTCCTAAAGCACAACATGCATGTAATATAAAATAACGTCAAATTAATATGCTGCTTTAGTGTTTTTGTCTTGTAATGAGGCTAAAAATGTTTTATCTGAACTAGAAAATATTACCTTGTCTTACTGAAATAATACCTGAAGTTACTGTTTACTTATATTTTCCTACCCCATTGTTTCACATCAATGGCTAATTTTAGTCTAAATATAAGACTAAAATACTGGCTGAGACGGACTTATATTTTGGTTTTTGTTGTGCATATATTCTACATGACCGAGAATAGTAATACTCAACAAGGTGTGACTGAGTGAAATTAATAAAAGTCCAGACTGCTGTCCAAAGCTGACAGACGGAAAGTGGGGCCTGCTCTCCGCACCAGCGATGATTTGCTTCCTGAACTCCGCCTCGCAATTAGCCGTTAGCAGCCGGGTCGTGGAGCCCTTTGAATTCCTGCCTTTCAATGTAGCATTACGCGGCACCAGCCTTCCGCCCGGAGTAATGGAGCGCTCGAGAGCCGCTGATTGACTCCGCCATTATAGGGAACATTTGCCCAAACTGCCGCAATTAACCCCCACCCTCTCCCCCTCCGGAGCCCCGCGGGGGCCCCCGACACCTGCGCCCCGGAATGGCGGCGCTTCGCTTTAGCGGACTCCGAGGTCAGGGACGTCGCACGGGTTCTGCGCCCATTAGCGTGTCAGCGAGCGGCGGGAAGGGGGCCAGGCGCACACCTCACTGCCCTCCGGGATATCGGATCCCCACCCACCCGGGGCCCCCGTCTTTTGTGTTACGAGGCTCTCGGTCCCTCTGTAATTCACCTGACATCACTGCGGAAACCCCATACCCGCTGGACGGCAGCCAGGATGTTGGGCGCTAGAGCCGTAATGGCGGAACCCTGTTTTTCGGTTTCAGTGTTTCTTATTCGCCGCTGGTTGCCTCGCTGGTGTCGAGTACGCGTGCCGTTTCTGTGATGACGGTAGGTGAATCGCACTTGGGCCAGACTTGGGCCAAATGCGTAATTGTTTTGGATGCAAATACTTTTCTGTGCAAGATTGATCTTGGTGCACTCAAGCCAGCCAAGAGCACCAGAAGGCGCGGTTTGCACAGTATTGTATAGTTTCCAATACACCAGACAAGCAAAGTAAGTCATAGAAAAGTATTTGAATTCAAAACGATGACGTATTTGACCGAAATCTGACGGGGACACTTTGATGCCACTTCTGATTATCATAGTGCTTTCTCATATGCCGTCTAAACCAAATTTCTAATGATCAAGTTCAAATCACGTGGGATGCTAATGAATTATAATGGGAACCCCAGTCAGACGGTAGGCGCTAGGACTCCAGGCCTGTCTCAGAGGGAGGGTTGGCAGAAGGCGTTAGGAGAAAATGTGCTTACAGCAGGAGGCCACATTACTCCTGGTATGTGGTGAGTTCCAGTAGGCTATATTCTCAAACATCCAATAAACACATCACCGATCCTAACAGAAATGATTCAGCACTTTTCAACAAGTGACTTAGTTGCTGCAAGGCTATTAGCTGTAAAATCTGTTTGTGAGAATGATGGCTGCAGTCAGGTCTGCAGCGATCAGGCTAGAGCAGGGGTGTGAAACTCCAGTCCTGGAGGGCCACAGTGCCTGTTGGTGTTTCAGCGTGTTTCAGCATGAGCGATTGTCTGAAGAGTCCACACACCTTGTTCCCAAGAACTTAATGGGCTGCAGGTTGAAAGGAAACCACAAATACCTGGAAAGTTTGACACCCCTGGGCTAGGTAGTAGACCTGAAATTGTGGTCTGTGCTGTGTGGCCTTTTCAGAAATAATGTGGATAAGTAACCCCCCCCCCCCCTAGTTTTTCTGAGCAATTACCGTGCTAAATAGCCATAATATATCCTAAAAACCACCAACAATGCATCATTAACTTCATACCAATACAATTTGTTATGGCTAAGGTCAGCACAGTCCAGAAAAAAAAGAAATACAATTCTGTTGTGTAGTTTTCTAAAGAAGACAAGAAATATTAAAGTCACTATGTCCTTACGAGTCCAATTGTCAGGGCATATTTCCTGTGTGAATATTTATTTGCAAACAGCTGTAATTCAAATTTACACTGATTCCTTTACACTAAGGCAATTCACACCCCTCCCTTGCCGGGTGTTACTACCACATTTAAGGAGCTTTATGACATCGCCGACACCCTACTTAACACTTCAGCACTGTTTTAAAGCTGTGTGAATATGCCTGTTTTTATGTATTCACACAGCAAGCCAACTTGAACTGATCCCCTCCAGAATTAGCAAAGACTTATTTCCAGCAATCTGTGCTTCCTGACCGCAGCCTGTGATATGCATGATGGGAAATGTAGTTCCGTGTGGAAGCTGTCATAACCGGACTGATATAACAAGACAACCGCCCAGAATAGTTCCACAAATGAAAGGCTTCTCATTTGTTCAGTATAATTTGTCCGCGTTTGCCAGATACGTAATGAATATAAAAACAGTATTACACTTGAACGCAATTCAAAGTTAATGTAGGGTTTAAGAGAACGTAAAATGAGTACCCTCCATTCTTGACTTCTTCACTTCTCTGTCTGCTTTCAAGATGGCTGCCATTAACGTGTTTCAAACTGCCGGAGCATGTTCAAAATGGCCATCAGCTCTCATTCATTCGGCTCTGGTCCCTGCCTTAATCTGTCTCGCTGTAATTGGACGGGCCTGGCGTCGCTCAAACTTCGCCGAGCGGTCTTCACTTCTCGTTAGGGTTTATGCCAGCATGTTCTCCACCTCCCTCGCCCCCCCGGCCTCCCCCCCAAGATCATAAACGATTTCCACAGATTTAGCCGCTGTGGCTAGACGGAGCCTCGGCAGGCTGTAGCACGTGCGATTCGTCTGGGTCCAAGAACGGGGAGGAAGGGACCCTGCTACGGGGGACAAAGGGCTTGCGGTGCATTCTGGGGAGTGCGGGGCTGGGCAGAGTGCAGATAAAGTCGAATTTTTGGCCAGGAGCTTGAGAAAGAGCGAAAGGGATTGAGGAAGCAGGGCGGCCATGATACAGATGCTGATAATCTCGGCTCTGAGACAGGGCAGCCATGATGCAGAGGCTGATAATCTAGGCTCTGATGCAGGGGACAAGGCATGTGTGTGTGCTACAGAGCAGAGGCACCAACCAGCCAGCCGATCTTTCCTCTTTATAACACGTACATAGAGACATGTTTATGGAAGCAGTTTCTTCATTAAAATACACTCCTCCATTGGGAAAACTATAAAAAACCAACTGCCATGCTAGACCAGGGTACTCAGGGGCTATGAGTCAAAATACAAAAGCAACATTCTGTATTTTGAAGGTTGGATTTTACTGGATTTTACTGCAGAAGATTATTATTTATTTCTGGCTACAATTGCCGGTATTGTTATTATTATTATTTTGGAAATAATCAGTACTTTCTGCAGGCATCCGGTTGACATTACATTTTCTGGTTGAAAATATTGTGCTTTTCCACATAAAACAAATATTGACAGGAAACTATCAGAATTCATTATTGTTCTTTCAATGGTCGATTGGCTACTGCTACTCAACATAACATAAATCAAATAAATAAAATCTGATCCTGTCCAGCAAATGTACCATAACACTTCCATAATGGACTTCATTCATAGATTTCTAAATGTAGTATTTCTTATTTAGCATTTTGGTACGGTATTTCAATTGTATTCATTTTAGCAACATTGTGATATGATTTTCTGTTTATGCTGCTCTTAAATGAGAGGTGGTGAATTCAGTCCTGATCTTACCAGTGTATTCATACAAAGCTAAGTGAGAAAGATTAGAGATGATTAATATATGCTCCATCAGGATCCCCCAGCGGTTGTAGTTGTTTTAGCTGTTTTTAGGGAGCCTGGATTGTTTTTGCATGACCACCCGAACACGCTGGGACGGCACATGAAAAAATAATTAAATTGAGGTTGTCGGCATGTGCCAAATTGTTTCCACGGAAACTCCTCAGCCACCAAATGTCTTACAGGCCTCCTGCCTCAGGACATCAGTCAGGAAGAGAAATCACTCTTACAATTTATTTACTACGCACACCGAACCAAGAAACACGCTCCAGCCATGAACCACATCCAGGACACCACCGGAACCGGAATAAATATACTATACTTGGACCACATTAAGATTTAAACCATTATAGACCCTGAAAATACAAAACCAGAGCAAATCAAAGTTTGTATCACTTTCATATGTATTTTTGGACTAAGTATTTAGTCCAGTTGACTTTGTCCTATATATTTGCTATAGGTCAGAACAATGAAATTGCTAGAGCTTCTGAACACATGAGGTAAGGGGAGAAGAATATTCCTGTCAAATTTTGCTATGATGTCATAGCAAGAGCAGAAAATGGGCATGTGATGGGGAGTTTGGTTACTTGGTGGAAGTTATCAGATTAGACTCACTGAATGGGACATTACGCACTTAATCAATCCGCCCAAGTCTATCACGCAAAAGAGAGGGGACTCCAGTGTTCTGCGCACTGGACAGCCAGAAACGAAATACTCAAAGGATGAAACGAGATCTTGCTCCATATAAGAACCCATACAAAGGGAAAGGCACAATCTAGAACCTCACGGCTTCTTAAGAGTGGCTTCAGAAACAATGGGCACTTTCTCACTGTGGTCTCAGCACACGCATGCACCGTGGCCTGGCTCGCTGGCAGCCTGGAGACCAGCGGTAGCGTCTTTGCGTTCCCACGCATAAACGAAGGTGGCCAGCAGCGGAGGGTTTTATTAGGGCTGGAAGAATGCAATAAAATGCTTTTCTCTGAATGCGCCCATCTGTTGGACTTTAGAGAACTTCCTGTAAACAAGCCTTGGAGAACAAACCCCACACACCAGGTCCCTGCCCATAATTACCCTTTCATCTCCCTTTCTCTCTCTCTCTCTCTCTCTCTCTCTCTATGTCTGTCTCTCTCTCTCTCTCTATGTCTCTCTCTCTCTCTTTCCTTCTCTGTCTCTCTCTCTCTCTGTCTGTCTGTCTCTCTCTCTATGTCTGTCTCTCTCTCTGTCTTTTTCTCTTTTTCTCTCCCTCACTATCTCTCTTTCTCTCTCTGTCAATAATATAAACAGACAACAAAATCAGTGAAGTAATAATAATATGTCATCAAGTTAATCCCTCTAAAAAATAAATAATTAATAAATTAATTGCAATATAAATAATGGGAAAGATCTTACCAAAAGGTAAAATACAACTATATGTGTTCATGCTGATGCGATGAAGCAGACTTGAGTTACTCATTCTTTAAGCCATTTGACTGGCATGGCTATGTGAACTGTCAGCGACTGACTGACATTTTCTGCCATTGTGCTCTTTCATTTCCTTTATTAATTTAATTCATTAATTATTTATGAATTAAATACTTAATTCAAATGTATAAACACCTCATTGAAACATCACTAGCAATAATAATAATAATAATAATAATAATAATAATAATAATAATAATAATAATACATTTTGAGTGAATATAACAATAACAGTTATTTATTGTTGGAAATAATATTATGATTATTATTATGATTATTATTATTTTCAAAAACATGACTTCGGAACAGTACTTGCCAGGTTCGGGAGTTCTTTTATATATTTTCTCATACGTACTATATACATATGGGATCAATTTTGGATGGAAGGGAGGGCCCATCATTATCTTTGGTGGAAAATGCATTATTTATTCTCTCCAGGAATAAAACAACCAATCATAGTTGTCTTCCCTTAGTTGAAGAATGCTAGGAGACTGGACCCCTTCCTTTTATGCTTAACCGAGGACCATTGCAGCTTTGAGAATAATTAATGCTAAAATACCCATCAGTGCAACCAGCTTGTTACCCATCAGTGCAACCAGGTTGTACCTGGTTGTGCTTTTGCTCTGGGGGAGAAAGGGGCAGTGCAGCAGGGCTGGGTGCGCCCCATCGCTGGCCTGTCTGTGAACATCACCAGGCTGTGGCTGTGGCTCTTTTAAAACGAAGCAGCCCTAAAACTGCTTTGTTTTTTTATCTGGTTTCTAAAAAACACGTAAGAGGCCGACGGCGTTTGTTTTGATAGCGGAAGGCAAACGATCTCACCCGGCCAAAGCTCTTTGGCCGTGAAGAGCAGACAGGAAGGACAGCGTCTGGGTGCGCTGCTCTCGAAAAGGCCGCTGAGTACTCCTGTCCTCGCGTCTGAATCGCCATGTCATTAACAACGCGGCATCGCCGCAATTAACAGCCTCACAGACCATTTTCTCTGGAGAGTTCTTGCTCTCGGCAAAGTCTGACTAACCCGCATTTCCATTAGTTCATTTTTAGCCGTTTTATCTCTCCTGCTCATATTTTTCTTCTGGTATATAAAATAACTGCACAAAATGGTGGAAAATTAATCACATCTCACAAATAATTAAGTCCAGAGTTTTGGAATATGCTTAGATATACGTTTAGATAATATTGAGTAAATTCAATCTACTTGGCAAAAGAGGGGTTTAAATTGAAGCAAGGTTCTGAGAATGATGTTGATAAAAAGTGAGTGAGTGAGTTTGCTGAGTGAAAGTCTAGAACTGTGTTCAGTATGAAAACATGTGATGTGCTGTAAAGCATTACTGTATTGGACACAAGGAATTTCCCCAGAGGGACAAACATATGAAGGTCTTAGTCAAATGCATTATGGGAAATAATGCACTTGTACATACAGCGACGGGTTTACTGCAGGGCGGACTGGCCATTATACGGTAGACTGTAAAAACCTCGGCAAGCTTGTGTCAGTTTCTGCGAGAGGGCACTGCATTGATGGCCGCTAAAGCCGCCATTTTGTTATTTTTCTCCTGTCTTTAGTACACTGCCACATATGGAAACAGTATTCTTTAAAACAGCGAAAGATTTTGCACAACATGTAAAACTGGACAAGAATCACTGTGCCTGCAGGTAACATGAGTTATCATATATACATATCTTTTCAAAAATATGTTTCAACAATTTATAAAAGACCCATTTAGTATACATAATATAGTTCATGTGGCTTTCGTTGTGCTGCTCCTTGTACAGCGAAATCCGAGGTATTAAGTTAACCTGTGTTTGTGAAGAAAATAAAAACCGCATACACTATTTTTTTTCAAGTTCAGGAACAATTTGGATTTAATCCAGGATTTGATCATCAATAATTTTCCCACCTTTGACGTGTAGTGTGGTTATGACATGTATTCAAAACTACAAGATTAAATCAAGACTTCTGACCCACCCCAATGTCTTCCCGTGCCAACAGACAGAAATTATTCCCATCGGACCTGAATTTGGTAATGAGAGTAGTTTACGTGAGCAACCCTTTAAATAGAAGAATGACACAAATTTGAAGGACTTTAAATGGCTAATTTATGCTAAGAAATAAAATAATAAAATCAGTCCTTAGCTTAGTTAGTGAGCACCATCACAGAAGTCACGCGTGTCTGTCCTCAATTAACCCCGTTCTCTCCTGCAGTACAAAAAGGAATGCCAAAACAAGCCCACTTGGATTGGAAGCTTTTTGTATATTTCTCAAATATTTGAAGTGGTATTTTTATTATCAGAAATCTACAGCCTTCCAGATGTTTCATGAAATCAAAAAAAGAAAAAATGTGTTGGAATCAATTGTAAAGGAGCAAAATGAATCCGGATGGGTTTATTATTTCCTATTTAATTTGTCCTATGGTTAGCTATAATTCAGTATAAAATGTAATGAAAACATTTTATTTTATTCTGAAATAACCTGCTCACATTTTGGATATTACTACCAGGCTGCCTGCTATATAGGTGTACTAAGAAAATAAAAAATGGCTCCAAAAAGATATAAACATTTACATAAAAAAAGAAATCTTTAATATCTATAGCAACAACTGTACAGTAATAATCATGAAATGGACCGCAACACAAACTGTTCATTTTTAGCTGGAATAAATAAACACTTTATACATTACAAAATATTATATAGAAATTCATATATATTTCAGCTGAGAGTTATATTGTCTTGTGCTCATAGGATTAACTATTCTAAATATTGTTCCTTTATATTCAACTTGCATTCCTTATTGATGGCTAACACAAGCTATATCTAAAATAATAAATTGCTAATGGTTAAAGAATATCTTGTTCCATTGGTCACATTGATCTTCAGCTTGGTCATCTTCGAACCTCACTCAGCAAAGATCCTTTGTTTACAGCACTGGTATTGATGTTTAAAAAATATGTTTATATGTTTATAGACCCCAGCTGACATGGGGAACTCCTGTTTATCATTCAGCTAGCCTTTTAGAAATAGATTTAAAGTGCGTCTGAGTAATTCAAACTCAGGGAAGAGCAGAGGCCCTTGGAAATAGTCACTTATTTGTGCCCAGGCTGGTATTTACAAGTTTCTGTGCAGAATTCCGGAGGGAACGTTCTCACAGTCTGCTGGGAATGCCGGGACATCACGGCATTGGTCTGGACTTGGCCTTTGTTACATCAGCCAGACAGAGCTAACCGTTTTAATGGCAGCTTTTAAAGAGCTAATGTTCTAGCTTTTTACTTTCATTGCTTAAACCATTTCTATATGCACGGCTGGCAGCAGACCGTACGTTTTAGACGCAAGTGTTGTTTTATTTGTTTTTTTTGTTTTCATAAGAAATTTCACAAAAGCAGGCCAACTTACAAACACTAATTGACCTTTGTCAAAAAAATAGAACGTGCCTTAAACATTACACAGCTCCCCGTTAACGTTTGTCAGCCGAAAAAAAAACATTTGTTCATTGGACTTGCAGCATGCACACACAAGTTTGCACAAGGCTGTACACTCTGTGTTAGAGATACCGGGCTGTACTCTACCTGCCTAGATTAGGTGCGAGTGGGCCCTTTTTATTTTTTCTCCTTAGAAAAATACCTGGAGCATTTCACAGAGATTTAGTGCACCACGTGAAGTATCCCAGGGCTCCTAGGTAGAAGCCAGTTGGCTGCCTTCACACAGAGGGCTGTGGTGTTGTTATAATCATTTCTGTAGTGTCAGGTGGAAAAGACTGCTTACTTCCTCTCCCCCCTGGCCTGTATCCGATGGGTCTCCAGAGAGAGGAGACTGAGCAGACACGTGGCCTGACTTTATGACTTATTAAAAAACTAACAATAAAACCATCATTTGCGAATGTGCCACTCCTGACCGTTATGGTTTTTGCCGATTGTCCACTTCCCCTCGTCTAGCCCCTGTTGCTTGTTGCTTTCATTTTGGAGAGGAGAACAGTGTAGTTTGACATTTATTTTCTGAATTGTACTTAAGAGTAAACACATTTGGTCAGATTTCTAACCGTGTTCACCTAGATGTGGTTTAATGTTTGATAGTTTAAATTAAGGATAATAATCATTGAGCTACTGAGACTGAAAATGGCAGGCTGTGAATATCCATGGTGCCAATCCAAAATGGGAGTCTACTTCCTCTGTTTGCCTGCTTGCCCGTAGATCTGAATTAAATTAACCAACTGCAAAAAACTGTGACCCAGAAGGTACACTACACTCCTAATTTGGAAAAAGCTGCCTTGCAGTATTTCATACCAATCCATTTTTTGGGAAATGGCAGGGTATTATTTTCCTCTTAACGTATAAGGTATGATAGAGTATACTACGCACCAAGTTGACTCATTTAAATGCCTTTCAGAGATATTCTAAAAACATATCTCTAAATAATAAAGGCCATACATTTTTAAGGTCCAATTAATAGCAATTGGATCCCACCGGGAATTATTTTGTAAGTATCATTACCAGTGTGTTTACATTGTAACTTGATGAATGAAAGTGGTTAAGGATGTTAATAGGTTTAGACCGAGGGAAATCACTCAAGGTTCAAGATCATTAATCCAAGAAAACATTGGGACTGGGAAGAGAACGACTAAAAAGGAATGAGCACATCGCAGACAAAAAGCACATTCGTCATATAGCCAAATGTTGCCAATTTAAAAAATGTTAAATAAAAAAGAATTTGGCCTGTAGTCTTCCCCGTAATTGGTCGTAAACTTTTTGCACTATACATTGCACAGTGATGTTCACATTGTGACTACCTTCTATTGTGTTTAATAATTTGTGTTTTGACTTGATGTTATGAAAGCTGATATATATATATATATATATATATATAAATCTAAACACACACACAGACACACACAGTTTCTGAATTAGCATGCCTTGAGAAAAATCACTTTAAAGGCGCCATTGAAAGCATAAACCCACGCTCAAATTTGCCAACAGAAATCACATTAAGGTACTTTTCTCCCCAGAATATCATCATATTTTTGCTTCATATCCATGTGAAATGAATGGAGAAACGCACGATGAAAGTGAAAGCAAAATTACCTAAAATCTGTTACTAAAGCTGCTTTGCGCTTTGAATAAGCCTTAAGGTGTCTAATAATTTGACTCAATGAAGTCTAAAAGAAGCTTCACGCAATCAACTGCAGCCAGTTGGTACATTTCAAACAAATTCGAAATTTTAAAAGAAGAATTTTGGCACATCACATCGATCAAGTTCAACAATTCAAATTAAGATCACACTTTACCAAGATGGATGATGTTTTGTTGTTTTTCATTCATACCAAATACACAGCAATCTCTTAAATGCATGTGCGATAAAAGCAATCCTCAGTTTAAATCATCCCAGGGGCAAAGCGACGACATTTTCGGTAGTTATGTACTTTTGATCAACAAACATGAATTGACGCCAATTCTATTAGTGTGCACATAAGTGCCCTTTTAACTTAACCCACATGTTGCTGTCTTTTCAAATGTAAAACATTTAGGCAATGATAAGAGTGTTCTTACTCACATAAAAGTAGCCTTTTACCTCATGACTGGTTTAAAAAAAAAGAAAGGAAAATAAGAAAATGTAACAGAAAAAGTATGCCACGTTGTGTCAAACAATCCCACGGGAGCCTGACGGACAGGAAGAAAGGCGCAGTCTACACGTCTCCCGTTCTGTGGCGTGACCTTAAGCCTCTGCTCCCAGTCTAGACTGTTCCTCCTCTATCTCAAGTCAGGAACTGAGTCAAAGGCGTACACATCATTCGCACAACTTTGTCTTTCAAAAACCACACCCAGGCCGGCCCAGAGAGGAGGGAAGCACTGCCTTTTCCTTAAATAACACCGGGGGGCGGGGGGGGGTTGGGGGGCGTAGACTTGTAGTAGTTTTCTGCTCCCTTTTCTGTCCCAATTGCTGGAGCAGTAGGTTCAAGTCTGAAACAAAATGAAACAAAATTCTTTCACAATGAATGTAGCACTGTGGCTGATTCGCAAACTGCTGAGGACTGACTTTTATGTAGGAAACTAAACAGTGTGTGCATGTGTGCATATGTGCATGTGTGTGTGTGTGTGTGTGCGTGTGTTTATATACTATAAACGTAATAAGCTTTATACACATGTATACTTATATTTAAATAAGTTAATACACATATGTTCATAGTATAAATTTTTTTATACACCTATCCATACACAGTGTGTGTGCTTGCGTGCGTGTGAGCGTGTGTGCGAGGGTATGTGCATGCGTGTGTTTGCTGAAGAATGGGGTACGCATTCGACATGAACTTCAGTCCTCTAAAGCCTTACATTGACAGCAAACAGCTGTTGTACATTTCTTTTGAGGGGAGCTGGCCAGACTCCATTGAAGAAGCTGTTGCTATTAAAGGAAATATCCATCTTTCAGGCCAAAGACGTCGACCTCACGCAGGTGTGTTCATCCCTGTTTGCCCTCCTTTTCTGTGTACGAGCTGTTATTTTAGCATGTTTGTTTGGGCTATAATGATGCTGCTGTGGGCTGACTAAATGGATTTCCATTCAGAGACCTTGTTTTCCGCTACAAACATTTTCTACTTTATTGTTTATTCTGTTTGGGCTTCGTTGACCACAAAAGGCAAAAGGCTTTCGGCTGACAGACAAGAAAGAAAGCCACACGTGCTCAGTCAATAAAGATCATCGAGTATATGAGTCAGCTTCACTAAAATAAAGGAAGAAAAGCATCACTGATGTCCATTTACTGACCGGTCACAGCTGTGCTACTTTAATAATACCCCACCCCGCCCTTTTAACATTTCCTTTTTCCGCCATTTTAACTGATAGAACATCGTCAGTTGTACATTTCACTTTGGTACAGTTTCTCATTTGTAGCTAATAAGCTATGAGACCTTTTCAGTACATATCCATGGATGTGAACTTTCAATATAAGCAAACCAACATAAAATGTACCTATAAAGATATAATGTTTCACAGCGCTGTCACTGTGAAGCATAACATTTTATTTTAAATGATTCAAAAATGATTCAAACATTGCCTGACATCCCGTTATCTTTGGGAAGAATTGATGATGTTTTTAATCTTTATTTTACTGTGAAACTCAAGGGCCGGGCTTTTGGGGCGGCTGCATACGTGGACCTCCGCTGCGTAAAAAACGCACCATTGTTTGTCCGCCGGCTTCTATTTACAGCATAACAATCTGTGTTGCTAGGAAACAGTCTATGGCTATATCACATTATACCAATCAGCATTTGCTATTGGTCATTAGTTGTGTAGTTCAATACTTGCATTCCCAGCTACACACACAAACACACACACACACACACACACACACACAGAAACAGGACTAATAGCCATGACTCATCTTCATATTTACTTAAGCAAGCCCTGTAGTTTGAGACCACCCATTTTAACCCACGGCATTAATCACCACCGTAACGTTCAGAATACGACACATGCTCATAGATGTATAATTTAAGAACTCAAGGACAGGAATTGAAGTACCTTTTTTTCCAGTTGTCGGTCGTTCACATTTTTTGGCTCGTTGGCCAGCCAGATCAGCAGATTGTAGACTCTGACATGTGTGAGTGAAAGCGTAGCTACTCGGTTGAGAGATGGGGCACCTTCCCCGTACGCTAACAAAAACACTGACGAGGAGTCTGGCAGCATAAACCTACCGAAAATTATTCCCAGCTGACAGCAGAGGTCTTCAAACTGTAACGTTGCAGATGTCTGCTTCAACTCTGGGCTGAGCTGGGCCTGGGCTTTGTTAGCTTAGCTTTGTCCTTAGGATTGCATAATAAATATACACTTTTCTGGTCATTTTTTTCTGTGCTGCTTTTGTTTTATATATTTGTTTATTCATTTATTCATTTATTTTTGATAAATCTTCCTAGCTAATAACATTATAATGGATTTGTTTAAAATCAAAGGATCAAAGTTAAGGACGAACTGAAACGCACAAAGGCCTAAACAGCCAACTCAGTTCTCGCAGAATTCTGTCCCAGAAGACATCCTTATCAGCTACAAGGAGTTTGTTTAAAAAAAGAAAAAAGAAGAGACCAATTGGCGGCAATGAATTATGGTGGTTGATTTTTCACAAAGATGCGGAAAAGGCATACGTATAATAAAATATCCAGTGTTAATTCAACTCTAACAGAGTACATACGAGTCCGAATCCAATAGGGTCCATGTGTACCCGCTAAGAGTTGGCTTAACACCGTACGTTTTACTGTGTATGCACCACAATCCTGTGCTGATGCTGTGCCTAGTTGTGTGTTCAGTGTTTTGCAAGTGTAATAAAGTATTACACACATTGCTTTGTGAAAGCAAGCAAATGCAGCTCATATTGATCACAGGAGCAGTGAACCAGCCTGTCACAATCAGCTTGTTGTGACGACCCCTAACAGTGATTATGCAAAATCTCAAAGTGAGAGTATCACACACAGACAACAGAGGAAGTATCTACTGATTATTATTAATCTAACTATACTGGGCTTCCGAGTGGCCCAGTCTGTTAAATAAAACACTGTCCACAAGGGCAGCCCGAGTTCCACAGCCAAGCTATAATAAATTAGTCTCAGCCACGCCATTAACCAACTTGAAGGCTCGACTAAGCTAGCACACTATTACTCGTTAATTTATGTCATTACCCACCTTGGGGGCCAGACTAAACCAGTACAATGTTGCTCATTATCTACTGTGTTCACAGCAAGCCATTAATCTGGGGAAATGTTATAGCTAAACAGGCTGTCAATGATTTCCTTCTGAGAAGCAGCTATTCATTTCTGTCCCTTGTTCGGGACAAAAGTCTCTGGTCTTATTCTATAGAGCCATATATTCCCACATCCGGCCCCACTCGCCTATACATTTTCATATGTATATATAGGTGTACACATTCAGTGTTTGTTGTTTGCTGTTTTACTGTGAGAGTGGGAACTGTAATGCCCAGTTTACCCTTGGGGTAAATGGAGTTAACTGTATCTGTATTCTACTATGGTAAAACATGCACTATGGAGTTAACTGTATCTGTATTCTACGAAGGTAAAACATACACTATGGAGTTAATTGTATCTGCATTCTACGATGGTAAAACATACACTATGAAGTTAACTGTATCTGTATTCTACTATGGTAAAACATACACTATGGAGTTAGCTGTATCTGTGTTCTACTATGGTAAAACATACACGATGGAGTTAACTGTATCTGTATTCTACTATGGTAAAACATACACTATGGAGTTAACTGTATCTGTATTCTACTATGGTAAAACATACACTATGGAGTTAACTGTATCTGTATTCTACTATGGTAAAACATACACTATGGAGTTAACTGTATCTGTATTCTACTATGGTAAAACATACACTATTTTCAAGAAAGAAGGAAAGGACACTTGTATTGTGTCAAAAGCAGCACACTTCTTCAGCGTTTCCTCCCGCAGGGCCCCAGGAGGATATGTCATGACTGACCACAGCTTTCAGCAGCACTGAGACCTCGCGGTGAGTCATCTCTGTGATCGGTTCTGTACAGAAAGCATTAAGGCATCAGAAATGTCATGAGAGGCCACACATAAAAAAAAAGTTACCTAAAGTGTAAATTCTGCAGTCAATATGTGCATTTTTAAAGAGTTTAAGTTTAAGTTTGAGTTCTGAATGACGTCCACTGCAGTGCAACGATCACAGCGATGGACATGACTTAATGTGCTATGTGCATGAAGACGTTTGACTGCTTTCCCTTTTCACCTTTATTTCACTGGGTTGATGAACTGAGAATTCAGTTCTTTTTTTGTTGTTCTGCCCCGGGGATCAACATGGGTGGATAAAACACGAGGGAGGTTTTGTTATACAAATCTCAGCTTGTAGTGGCAACTCTGTAAGGCAGACTGACTGCACAGCACTGCATTGACACTGCACTGGATGCAGGCTTCTCCTCTTATACCTACCAAGCTGGCCGGGCAAGTAGAGCCCCAGCCCTCAAATTCAGCCTTTCTGGAGGTTTATCAGATATTTCCTGGGCTCCCAGGAAATTACTGAACAGTGTCAGTCCGAGACATACTTAACCTATTGCACACACATGCCCGCTGCCAAGACAAGAGTTTTTTGGTGCTCCAGGACTTCTAAAGGTTAGCATAATGTTAGCATTTCAAGCTTTGCCGGTTCTGTGCTACCTCCTCCAATCAATTAAATTTAATTAAATTCAAAGAGCTTACTGTTATTGGCATGACAGTAATTAAACAATATTGCCAAAGCCAGAGAGTTGATATACTTGAATAAAATTAAATGTATCTGAATTTTAAATTTAACTGCCGTGCTAATGTTGGGGAAGCAGCCTGCACTGCTGTGATAACGTGATTGCTAACTCCACTCCTGTGATCCACTACCTGTCGCCACTGTCTCTGTGGAATAGCCCAATTTCCACAAACATCTTCTTCTTCACATGGTGTTACCTTTCCCCTGCGTATCCTGTTGACAAATGTATTATAGCCAGTGCCGCTTTGTCTGTGCCTGAATTCTTCACATTTCCTTTCTCCAGGTGAGGTGTTAATTCTGTCAACATGATAACGCTACCTGTGCTGTGGAGTGCTTCTCTTTCTGAGTTTCAGCTTTGTTCTATGTATGGTTTTTCATTTTTATTTGCCTCTGGTTTGTCTTTTTTTTTTTGGAACCAGCACTATAATTCCCCAAATTTTGCTAAAATGAATTTGCCAATTGCAGTCAGTACAAATAGTTATTTGCTAGACAGCTAGTCATGTCGTATCTATCTGTCTATCTATCTATCTATCAAGCAAAATGTTAAGTGAATTGGTCTTACTTTTGCATAGCTTATTGCAAATACTGCAGAATCAAAAATGGAACTGACATATGGTTGCAATTCATTCTTTGTGAATCTTTACTTTATGTTAATATTAGTATATTTATCCTTACATTAAAAATAGGTAAATTTTTATTTCATATATGTATATACACATATTTTTTATGACTAATTTTGTGGCTAATTCAAAGATTTAATTGTAATAACAATTATCTTCAATTTGTATTTCATGAATATCTTCAATTCAAGCCAGAATTTTTTTATTTCTCTTTACCTTTATGTGAATGCATTTAATTTTATGTGAATACAATATGTATGTGAGTATTTGTCTGCAATTTGAAATAGATTTTGGTCCAAAACACAAATATTGGGCCACTTTCACACTAAAAGGACACTGCTCTATCACTGAAATAGAGCAGATTATATGAAATTTAAGTAAATATTATAATTATAATTATAATTATAATTATAATTATTCTTATTCTTATTCTTATTCTTATTCATATTCATATTCATATTCATATTCATATTCCTATTCCTATTCTTATTCCTATTCCTATTCCTATTCCTATTCCTATTCCTATTCTTATTCTTATTCATATTATTATTATTATTATTATTATTATTATTATTATTATTATGCTGGTCAGGGCAGAATAAAATCTGACTCACAATACTGTAGCTTTGGATACTCAAAACACCTGGCTTAGTCACATGTTTTTTGGAAATGTTTTATGAAGTTACTGGAAAGACTTTATGGATTTTCAATGGCTTTGTGGATTTGAAATTTTTTGCTTGTTTGACACCCCTCGATACTTGTGTTGCTTGTATAAAATACTTTCTAATGGGGAGTTAAAAACAGACTAAGCACAATATGAAGCCAGCGATATCAGTGAACAGGCATATATGCTTATTGCAACATCTGCAACATTTTGAAAGCATGTATCATGTATCATGTATATAATGTACTGTGTCTTACTGGACAACCTGTTGATCAAAGTCCCTTTGTGAAAATTCATTAGTATGAAGAGCTGATTACATTATCTTATGCATCTTTTGTCCATTAAAAGTGAATATATGCCAAGCACAGAAGACATAACTGCAAACATGTTGCCATGCAATGCTTCTTTTGCTTTGAGGGTTCAGAGCAGTTCGGTCGTACGGGGACTTGCATTGCGTGGAAATGAAAGATATTTCCCAAGGTCCACCTCTGATGTGATAAACGCAATTTTCGTCACCTTTGGCGAGAACAAAAGGGCCAGCCTCTTCAGAGCAGTGTGAAGCCCCGCAGGACAAAAGACCAGGCTGGAAACTCAACTATAAAAACTCCCATAATGTCTGGCCGGTTGCCCAGAGACCAAGTCAAAACAAAGGCTGCCCACCCACTCCCTGTCACTGACTTTTTCAACAGGCCAGACGAGCTCGGTCCCTACCTAGCACTTTCACCTGTATCTACCAAAGGAAATCCTGCTGGGAGGAAGTCGTGTGTGTGTGTGTGTGTGAGTCACGCCGCCCAGGCACCGCCCTACACCCCCCCCCCCCCCTCTGTGTGGGTGGGATATTAAGGACCGTCAGTTGTGGACCGCCCCGGGAAGAACCGCCCGGACAACCGCTCTCTTTGTTCCAACGTCAGTTGGAGGAACGTTAAAAAAAAAAAAGAAAGAAGGGAAAACTCCCTATCTCCCTGTCTCCACGTCCTTTCATCCCATTTCTACAATTTTAAATGTTTGAAATGTTCATCTGCGCGGCTAAGCAAAACCCCCTTTTAAGGGCTTCCCCCCTTCTCTTCTTCTTCTGCTCATTACATTTCATTTCACCAAAACAGCGACCAGGGTGGACAGTGGCGAAGCAGCCTTTCAGCGGCGTGCAATGGAGGCTGACTCATTCATCAAACTGCGGCCTGTACTCTAAGGTAACGTCTAATTAAAACTTAGGGTGTGTTTTTTTTCTTCGGACGTGCTCTGCCAAGTACGCACAGTCTTATTAAAGCCTTGCAAAACTTTCATTCTTTACCTGAGCCAAGCCCACTAAGGCTAATTCATCAAGTCTCAATCAGTCTGCTTCTCATTCAAAGCAAAATGATGCTTGAGTAGTTTGGCTTCGTTCACGGCCATTCTGAAACAGCGTTGTCTACCTCGCCCAAAAGTCCTTCCTTCATCAGGCCTTTATGAACTCTGTCAGGCCTGTAACTGATGTAAGATGCTGCAAGGGTCTGTTTGTGATTAAATATACTGTAGATGTAGCCTGGAGTTATATTTTACCTCAGCCAGCAAAAAAATGACAGAAAGTGCACTAAGAATGTGCCTTTGAAATGAATGTTTAGACTGTATAAACAATCAAAATGTTGTTTCCCATCCTATATGCTTAATTCTGAATTCTACTAAAGGAATTAAAGTAAAAAAAAAAAACATTGCTGCATATAAATAAAGCATATTTTATTTCTTATTAGCAATGTTTACATGATAAAGTATGATAAGTATACAGCAATACAGGCACCGCAGAAAACAAGGTCCTCTTTTCCACCATCTTGAGTCTCACTCTTGTCTGAATCATTAAAATCCATAGACTCCAAAGTGTCAATTTGGAGAGAGAGGCAGGGTAATTCTCGCATGCTGTGTTTCAGCATCGTTAAGTCTACCCCTCCGCTCCTGGCCTGGCAGACCCCCTGTCCCTCCCCTCTGCCCCAAACGGGGGATGTTTACCCCACACCGCCGCGTGGGACCAGCGCATACATCCACACTGCAGGAGATGATCTAATCCCCGGCCCCCGTCAGCGGCAGCTTCTGGCTGGGGCCGGGGTGGGTTTGGGGTTTTTCGGGAGCGAGCGCTCCATTTGGGTCCCTTCTGCTGGTGAAGTGAAATGTGGAACAGCAAAAAAAGAAAAACACAAGCCCTCGGATCAAAAGCAGGGGGGCTGTTGTTTAGGCACTGCTCTTGAGAGTCAACGGTCCTGTTCCCAATTAGAAATGAATCTGCGCTAAAAACGTCCTGACGTCTGTTTGAAGTTAAAGACGGGTGAGCGGGTAACTTAAGCCGGGTGGTGTGTGTGTGTGTGCGTGCATGCGTGTGTGTGTGTGTGTGTGCGTGTGGAGGAGGCAGCTCTGAAAAACCAAGCACATGTGGTCATCTGTGCCTCCTAATTTTGGGGAACATGGAAAACCATGTAAATGTCTCGGAAGCACCACCCCAGCCCAGCAAGCAGGCCAAAATTAGACAGCCCACTCTGAGGGGCTTTTCAAAACAAATCCCTACCGCAGGACCCCACCTCACAGTTTAGCCGTCTATTCTGTGCCTGCTTACATCCACATCACCTTTTTTTTCCTTTCTTTTTCTTTTTTTTGTGTAAATACTGTCTGCTTTGCAAAAATATATATAGAACATTTTGGGGGGAAAAAAGCATCCTAAGACAAAATTGTCTTTTTAAACTATTCAGAAATAAATAAACTGGGTTTTGTTCAGCAGTGTTTGATATCATTTCTGTCAAATGATATTTGATTTGTTTCGCAAAGCATGGGAATGGCTTCAGCAAAGGCGTGCAGTATAATTCTGGGTAACAGACACTGGCGTGTAACTGCATCAGTGTGATAAAACATTAAAGATAGCACGATTTGCCTCGAGGCTCTATTGCCACATACCTAAGTAATTAAAAAGCACGCATAGGGTTCAGCTCATACACCTTGACCTTGTGACCGTGTGAGCAGCACAATTTTGGTTGCCGGCAAACACAGGAGATGCGCATCTAATGACTTATGCAACTCTTATTTCTTAGAATTCTTTTCATAAACCCTGTACTTTAGGGATTTCGTAAACCCGGTACTTTTTATTTCGTTATTTGTTTATTTATTTATCTCTTCGCTGCGAAGGCGTTGTAAGTGTTCGCTGCCAATTAGCCTGGAGCTCCCAGCCGTTTCTTTTGAATCTCATTTACCGACGGAGCACAGCGGTCTTTCAGAAAGAGTGCCTGAGACTTTATATTAGCATCGGGTTGAGCGTAATGACGGTGGTGGTGCTGCGGGTTTCTTGTTGCAAACGACCTGAGTGGCACAGGTTAGCATTAATCAGAAGGCCATAGCCGGGTTCCCCCACCTTAAACGTAGCCCTTGATGAATAGTGAAATTCAACGCTTTGCTATTTTTAACAGTTATACATACTGAGGGCTTGGTAATGAAGTCTTGTGAGTGAAGGGCTCAATGCGATTCGATGACTGAGTTATGTCTTCTCCTTTGTTCCCGAAGAGCAGCACTCGCTGTTGCGAGACTGCGTCCCGCCCCATTAACCAGCACCCATCGGAATATATGTAAAGCCCATATTGCGCAAATCAATTTACACACGAGCTATCACTCAAAACCCCATCCACCGTAGATGGCTCTGTGCAGCACTGGGGGTGCAGTCTCACTGCAGCTCCTGTGAATGCACATGGAAAAGAGCATGTGTGCATGTGTGTGTGTGTGTGTGGGTGTGTGTGTGTTTCACCAGTTTTGTAATGAGTAACTTTGTGCATTAGGCCATAATGAAAGGATAATGTGTGTAGTCTCTTGCTCAGTATTGCCTAGAATCATTATTATTTAAGTCAAGTTTGAAGTTTAATAATTGCTCAGATGATGAGGAGGAGTTTTTATAGAATAATTGAATGTTTTTATTCACCGACTCAAGACAATGTGTCAGATAAACTGTATACATTTCCAATGACAATCTTTATTTATTCCAAGAGAAAAATAAATGAATGCGAACTTCTGCTTTCCACAAACCTAGTTAGATTTTGACATGTTATCTCAAATCAATTTGCATTTAACTACTGAGCATTTTTCAGCGTAGGGTAAAAAAATGCAGCGAAACGGTACTGTTCGCCGTTCCAGATGCAACATGCGTAAACGTTTATGTTGTTTTCATTGGAGACCTCTTCAACAAGGTGGAGTGTCTGCAGACAGAGAAAGCACCTGTAGCAGAGAAGTCTGTAAGAATTCAAATTCAAGATTTATGTTTAATGCCCACAGCTCGGCAAAAAACAATACACTGAAACACAAAGTGGAATAAGCACACTACTAAAAAAGAAAAAGAAAAATCGGAATGGATTTCGGCACCGTGGCAATTTGGATAATGCAAGTAGTAGATATGTAATCGGGAAAATAGCTCTAAATAATTTGCAAAGCCGATGGCTAAATATATGGTTACATTGTGTCGTATTGACTGGTTGTCAATGCTAAGAATGCTTTAAATACAGCACGTGTTTATTCTGATTATGTTCCACTCACAGGAAAGCAATCCAAGACTATTACAACACCCATTAATCCTAATCCAACGCAACAACCTTCACTTCTCCCATCCAGCTAAACGCAATGTGCCAAGTATGAATTAGCTAAGCAGCGACGTATGACATACAGTGCCGTATTAATTATTGTACGTATATAGTATTAATATCTTTTGCTCAGATGTACTTGCTCAACACAGTGCTTAGTTTATACATGGACTGCCGTGCACTCACTAGCTAACCATCTCACCCACTGAACAATGAGTATGATGACAAATCTCCATCCAGTGAGTAAGTACATTGTTTTATTTCCTGTCCAGTGAGCAGCAAAAGATTACTAAGCAGATGGAATTAACAATGGAGTGTATGGTATAACGCCGCTGCTGGAAAATTATGTTTCATTGCAGCTGCTACATTAAAGGACAGTGGTGACATTTGTCTAGGACAATGTCATTATATGCCCTATATTTAGTGAAATGTATTATTATTTACTTGTATTTACTTATCCTGTAGCAGGAATAGTAGCTAATAGTAGTAGTAACGGTAGTATTAGCTAGCAGTTACAGCAGTAGTATTAGTAGTAGTAGTAGTAGTAGTAGTAGCAGTAGTAGTTGTCGTATTAGCAATAGTAGCAGTAGTAGTAGTAGTAGTAGTAGTAGTAGTAATAGCAGCAGCAGTAGTAGACGTCGTAGTACCAATAGTTGCAGCAGTAGTAGTAGTAGTAGTAGTAGTAGTAGCAATAATTGTAGTAGTAGCAGTTGTTGTACTAGCAGTAGCAGCAGCAGTAGTAGTAGTAGTACCAATAGTTGCAGCAGTAGTAGTAATATTAGTTGTCGTAGCAGTAGTAGCAGTAGTAGCAGTAGCAATAGTAGGAGTAGTAGTAGTAGTATTAGTTGTCATAGCAGTCGCAGTAGCAGTAGTATTAGTAGTAGCAGCAGTAGTAGTAGGAGGTTGACGAGCTGAGATACACAGGCACATTCCTATATTGCAAGATAAATGTATGGCTTTTAGATACATCACCAGTCTAGCTTCTTGAATATATAGCAATGTGAAATTAAGTTCTTCAAAAAGAACTAATTTATCAGTTTAACACATTAATAATGTATAAGTGCCTGAGAATCCAAAGAGTAGTGCAGTTGGGACAGTACTTATTATATTACAGATGTACAAACACTATACAAAAAGGCATTCATTATTTTGACTATAATTATTCTGTCATCAACTCATTACATTTAAATCTGAAGGTGATGAAAAAACATATATATATATTAACATATATATAGATATATAACCTGTCATGAAAGACATTAACATTTAGTCAAAATTATTTGGCACCTGGCGTTACTCATTATATAGGTGGAGTCACATGGTGTATCCTATTATACTGCTGTCTTTCACCTGGGGGTGACTCATGGTTTACATGACATGTGAAGAAACCAACAGCAGCAAACAGTAAAGTGGCTTAATGCATTAAGTGCTGCTGCAGGTATTCTGGTGCTTTGCCTTCAGGTACTTACAGGTGGAGTTCTGTGTGTGCATGCACAGGAATTCACTATCCACTCATTAACACCGAAAGGCCACACTTTACAATACTGTTCCGTGCATTAGGATGAAATTATGTTGTTCTTAACTAACTACTACTGTGTCATTTCATCTGTATTGCTCTGTTAATGTATTTGTACATCGCTAATACGTGTTAACAACCACATTACTTATTGCCAATTCATATTGGAATGAAAAGGTCAGTTTATGTATTTGCTAACTAATACATTATAACTTCATCCTATGGTTTGCTAATGTATAAATATGAATTTACAAATACATTAGTTAGTTAATACAACAAATGCATGAATTAATGAAATGTTAAATTCATGTTGAATTAATGCATTCGTCCACCACTAATTCATGTTAACAACTACATTGGTTAATGTCAACTCCTGAACCTTATGGTAAAGGGTGACCCACCAGAGATAATCGATTCGGCTATTCCTTTCGATTCTGTTCATTTAAGTTGAGCTCGTACTTTGTATCTCTGGCCCTGGTGTTTGCTGTGACTGTGCAGTGTTTAAAGTGGGGGGCTGGGATTCGGTGCGTCAGTGGAGTTTCCGGGACCTCCAGGTGATTCATTCCACCCGAGCGGGCCTGTTGGCTCTGACCCGGGAGAACTGGGGAATGAGTAACGACGATGCGTTGTCTCTGTCTCCCACGCGCCTCGCATAAATCCTTTTTTTATTTTATCCATTGCGTTGTTGCAGGAGTTATTTCGCCATAGTCTTGCTTCTTTGCCGCATTTCACAAAATGAGAAGCTATAGGAAATGACTTTGAGAGCTGCTATTTAGGTTATTAAAGCTATTTGCTTTATGAGTCCTTTTTAGAGAATGTAATTATGCTTGTATCATAATTACTCTCCTCTAACTGCAGAAATGTTGTTTCCTTCCAAGCGGGAGAATTTTATCATCCTTTATTTTTACAAACAGGAAAGAGACGGCGTGGTTATATTTTTCAAAATGATATCAAACTGAATTAACTAAGTTTGCCATCACACATCGAACAGCATCACTTGTTCCAGGAAAAAAAAAAAAGGCAATGTGTATGTAAAGAAAGAGGAAGACAAGTCTTGAGCTCCTTCTTGCATCTTTTCTACTGTAACAGACTTGTATCCTTAATAGGGGATTGAGACTGTATTTTATCTTCATGACTCACCAATCTACACTCAGTGACCACTATTGGGTAGACCTGTACACCAGCCAAACCTAACTAACAGGAATTAACTGGAATTTGTATTTGACGATGTGAAGAAAACACCTGTCAAGAGTGTACGCAAATGCAGGCCAATGTTGCTTTAGCAACATGTAAGCTCATCTCTCCTGGTTTCTATGGTTTCGTGCCCAGGTTCCCCGTGGATGTGTGTAGGAGGGGAGTGGCAGTGGATCTCTGAGAGAGCTCTGGGGTCGGGAGAGCAGACCTCCACAAATGCAACAGAAGCTCTCATTAGCCTGTACGGTATGAGTTTAGAGGTCTCATTTAAAGGTCACACTTCACAATAAGGTTCATTCATTTGCACTAATGTAGCTGTTAACATGAATTAATGATGGACAAACACATTAATTGAGCATGAAATTGACTTTTCATTGGTTAATGCATTGAACCGGTATTTTAAATTCATGACTCTCCAATCTATACTCAGTGACCATTTATTAGGTAGACCAGCTTATTAATGCAAATATTTAATCAGCCAATCATGTAGCAGCAACTAAATGCATAAAAGCATGCAGATGTGGTTCAGCTGTTTTTCAGACAAATGTTTGAATGAGAAAACAATGTGATCTAAGTGACTTGGAATGATTGTTGATGCCAGACAGAGTGGTTTGAATAACGGCTAATCTCCGGGGATTTTCATGCACAACAGTCTCTAGAGTTCGCAGAGAATGGCGTGAAAAAAAAAGAACATCCAGTGAGCAGCAGTTCTGTGGGAAAGTATGTGTTGTTAATGAGAGAGATCAGAGCAGAAGGGCCAGCCCTGTCGAAGGTGACAGTAACACAAATAACTACTCATTACAACAGTGGCATGCGGAAGAACACACAATCCGTCAAACCACTAAGTGGATAGACTGCAGCGGCAGAAGACCAATAAGTTAAAAAAAAAACAAGTCTAATACCTAAGAAACTGCTCACTACGTTTATAACACCCCACAGACCAGCCAAAAGGTTTGTATTGCAGTTATCCTGCCGACAACATTCGACCCAGTCCAGTCCTTTGGTGGGTGTAGAGATCGTTCTGTGCCCCAGTTCTGGATGGACTCCAAGCCCTCTGTCTATCAGCGTGCTTTGCAAGCTCCTGAGCAACTAGAATGCCTCAGCTGCAGAAGCGCCCTCCCTGTGGAACACATACGTACCGTATGCGGTTCTGCAAGCTGAGCCAAACGCCTCCAAAATTACAATAATGGGCCACCTGCAAATCTGAACGTCCATCATATTCCCCTGACGTAATGCTCCGGCGTGCATTCGTTTGACATTTTAATCTATATCTTTTAAGAGATCATAGTTCATAAATCATTCACTGTCGAACAAACTGCCCGGTGACTCAGGCATCTGAAACAGGCGGGAGATAAATATTTTTCTTTTCCGTGTGGAATGGAACTGCGGCGAGATGTGGGAGTTTATATCACCTCTTAATTGAAAGTCCTCCAGAATTTCTCCAGAAATTGTGGCTTGTCTCTGATAAGCGTAAAAACTTGGGTAAAGTCCACTTTCCACACCTTTCGAAGGAAGTGCAGTCAGTACACACCTACAGTGTGCTTGGAGATGCATAATGAACTGATTTCTGCACGGAAGTCATTGCCAAGATCTTCCACATTGGCCAAGCTGATTCACAGATCATTTTAAATGAGCTTTATTTGCAAGCAGGACTGTATTGGTACCTTGGTACTTTGATATATTAGGAAAGAGATGCTCTTGTTGAGTTTCTCTCATGTAAATTGTCAGCACATTGATGAGCATGTGAGATAAGATCTGTACCATTATTCCATTATTTCATGCTGAACTATTTCCAAAAATTGGGTAAAATCTTGAAAATGATATCAGCAAAACTACCTGTATGGTTAGATAGCACTCTGGGTAAGTGAAAACATATTTGAATTTCATTTCTGGCTGAACATTCCCTTTAACACCTATGATAAGACCTTTTCCTGTTCAAGAAAACAGCAGCTAAACCAATGCCAGTGGAGGTGCGAGACAGGCAGTGCAGTCTAATAATGCGTCTTTCTAATTCATTATCTAATATTAAATCCTTAGCTTCCTCAGATGAGTTCAGATCATTTACCATATACCGCTGGAGTTGTCCTTGGGTAGCATCTGTGTGCCATCCCACTGCTGCCAAACCTAACTAACAGGAATTAACTGGAATTTGTATTTCACGATGTGAAGAAAACACCTGTCAAAAGTATACGCAAATGCAGGCCAATGTTGCTTTAGCAACATGTAAGCTCATCTCTCCTGGTTTCTATGGTTTCGTGCCCAGGTTCCCCGTGGATGTGTGTAGGAGGGGAGTGGCAGTGGATCTCTGAGAGAGCTCTAGGGTCGGGGGAGCAGACCTCCACAAATGCAACAGAAGCTCTCATTAGCCTGTACGGTATGAGTTTAGAGGTCTCATTTAAAGGTCACACTTCACAATAAGGTTCTTTTATGAATTGGCACTAACTATTCTAGCTGTTAACATGAATTAATGATGGCCAAATACATTAATTGAGCATGAAATTGACTTTTCATTAGTTAACGCATTTGTTAACAACTAACTTTATTTGTTACATGATAATTATACATTAGCAAGCCATAGGATGAACTTATAATTAGTTAACTATTCTAAAATGCATTAACTGATTTTTTCATTTCAATATGAATTGGCAAAAACCTATGTACTTACAAATACATTAACAGAGCTGTACAGATTAACTTCTTAGTAGTAGTTAATTTACAACTATATTGGTTCATGCAGATTCATGGAACCTTATTAAAGTGAAGCATTACCCATTTAAATAAGGTCATTTCAGTCAGCGCACTGCACAAGACAGCAAATGCTCCAAAAACTTGAGGATTACATCCTGACTTAAACATGAAAGGTGCTTAGATTGACTGGTGTTGTATGTCAGATGAAAAACACCACACAGACCCTCAACATGTGAGAATTTCATTGCATGCTGTTTTTTTCTTTTCTTTTTTTCTTACTGCAGGTTATACTAGTCAGGTGTATGGTTGCACTAAAATGCTATTTTATTTGTATAGATTTAATAAATAATGCACTGCATAAAGGATGTATTTTGACATTTATTATTATGTTATTTTATTAACATTATTCCTAGTGCCTACAGTTAACATCATTATGAGTTCATAGTTTCATGATAAACTATTTGTCTCATTTACAAATAATTTCCGATTGTTAAAGGAGAAGACTTCCTCTTACCCCAAAAAATTTACTCAAGACTCTGCAAGTTCAGCATTATTGCTAATTGGGGAGAACGGAGGACTTCCTATTGACAGCATAATTTACCTTAATAACTCCAGTCAGGGCTGATTCTCCTCTCCTCTGCTGGGCTGAGGGCCTGATCATTCAGATCAACCCAGGAATGTGGAGCAAAAATGCAAACAAAGTTATTCGCATGAGAGTACTTGTTAAATGGAACAAATTCAGGTTAAAGTGTGAGTCATCGCCATTAAAACAGACTTTTTGGTGTATCTCCATGTTAATCACAAACATTCACGGACAGATGCGATCTAGCCTGCTCTGTACCACTGCTTTGTCCTTCATTTTGAGATCCAAAGTTAAGAATGTCACATGCTATTTCTGATGCTTCTGAAAGTTAATTGGCTGATATTAATGGAGGGTGTTCCTTGGGGCACTACTTTGTTCCTCAGAGTTTCAAATATATGCCTTACAGTCAGACTGAATCTGTTTTATTTGGTTATATTCTGGTCACATTTTGCAATAAGGTTCATGAATTGGCATTAAATAATGTAGCTGTTACCATGAATTAATGAAGAAATACATTAATTAAGCATGAAATTAACTGTTCATTAGTTAATGCATTAGCCATTAACTGACATTTTCTTTTAAACATTACATTAACTGATTAACTGATTTATTTTAAACATTACATTAACTGTTAATTTGTGTCAGTTAACCACATTAACTGACACATATTAACTGACTTTTTCATTCCAATATGAATCAGTAATAACTAATGTAGCTGTTGAATTAATAATGTACAAATACATCAATAGATCTGTACTGATTAGCTGATTAGCTGGCTAGTTAACGGCTACATTAGTTCATGCCAGTTCCCAGAACCTTATTGTAAAGTGTGACCTATATTTCTTACTATACAGTACATAATTCAATATGTAATCTGTTTCAGCAATGCAGTGATATTTTAGACATGGAGTCTATTATGCTCATATGTGAGTCTCGGAGGGCTCAAAATAATTGAGGTGTAATTTCTGAGTTAAAAAGGGCAAGATGATAACCATTCCCCCCCCCCTTTTTTTGCTTTTCATTAGAGCAAAACTGAGCCACATTTGAACCCTAGTTAACAATGTCTTCATACGGTACGGATCATTCTTAAGCCTGGGTGTAATTTTCCTCAATGACAGACTGATGATTACACAAATGTAAAGGGTTATCTTGCACACAATATTTTATTCATTCAAATATAAAAAAAAGCTGGAGTTTAATTTACATTGGCAATCTTACGGACTAGGCTGAATATGCCAGTAGAAAGAAGAAGTCCTATGGCAATCTCAGGTGTAATGATTTCTTCACTGCAAAGAGCCCAATGCTTCTCATCAAAGATAATTGTGTACATAGAAATCCTCAGGGACCACACATAAAAGTCCTATCAGAGTTCAATACGTTATTTAATTAAAGAAAATATGAATAACTAAATTCAGTTCCTACATACTGCATTTCAGATTTATTTAAAGCTCACACTGTAAAATATTACCTGTTATTATTTACCAGTGTGGACGTAGAATAACAACAGTAAATCAGCCACTCACACACATGCGCACACACACACACAAAAAACAACAAAATGCAATAGAAAGAAGTGCGCTGTCCCAATAATGCTAATATTAATACAATGCTAACAAATGCTAATGTTTATTGTTTTCTCTTTATTATGTCAAAATCGTAATGCCCTCACTCATGTTTCTCAAGGTGAATTTGCTGCTCAAGACTAATGTATTCATTTAAATAATAGTAAGAAAGAGAAACATTTATGGAAAGAAGAGTGGAAAAATGTAGACAAATAAAGAAAGAAAGAAAGAAAGAAAGAAATAATAAGTACTAATTCAATTCGCTGTCCATATAAATGGGCTCTTGATTCTAATTCTCTGAAGAAGAATTGGCACTGGTCAGCCAGCACTTGTAGCTTTGCTGAGGAGCATTTGGAGACTTCTCCTGTCTGAGTCTTTCTGAAGGTGATGAGAGGATCTCACTCGATCAACACCCTGGGAGAACGCTGAAAGCACGAGTGCCATGTCTTGTTTGAAAAAGGGCTTCGTTGTGAAAATAGAAGCTTTGGAACTGAAACGGACATGATTCCTATGTTAGAGTCAGCCCACCATTAATTTCTTTGAGTAATCTTTGAGATTATGTCACAGCATGTTGCCTTTTGAGGAATGCAATCAAATGTTTCTTTTTCGTTTGTTTTAGTGACATGTTTATTAATTTCAATAATGGCCAAACTCATTTTATATATTTTTAGATAACTTCTGTTGCAAATGCAGAAGTGAAACAATGACTACAATACTATGTGATGTGCAACAAAAAGTTTTAGCGTATTTAACTATATTTGTCTCAGAGTATAGTTTCCTTTGTGGACTCAGCAGGGATTGGTGTGATAATAATATCATTTTTTAAATTATAATTAGAAGTGCTCCACGCACATCGTGTAATAGAAAAATCTGGTTAACATAAAATTCCACAGATTATAAAAAAAAAGAAAACCTAGTGGAAAATATTAATATGGACCAGCACTTAGTTACACTGAATACAGTTTGATTGAAGGCCAGTGAATGTGGTGTTCCCTGGAAACGAGAATGGGAATGGGTGGAGGTTTTAGTAAAAATGTGCAGGAGTTGATGCAGTTTTAACTCCCCGTGGTCCTTTTGTGTGCACTGCCGTTCTGAGAGACTGATGTGTCCATAAAATCTTCCAGAGAATTCTAAATGCGAGTGCATGAGTGCAGTGCTTTATTTGGGGACACCAGGCCGGGTCTGACGCATCAAAACTTGCCCAAGTATGACTAACAAAAAGAGGATAATTTGGAGAATGTGATTAACACAGAAACTGTGTTTCCCCCCAAAAAAACAACAGGAAACCGTCGGTGATTCACAGCGCTTAGCATCAGGATGCATGTGGATACCACCTTTCTCGGGGAAAGACACTCCGTCACGCACGTTTCCAGTGGGCTGACGAGTTCCTTAACACATGGTTTCGTGTTCACAAAAAGAGATTTCACTCATCAGTCAAGCAAATATGGACTGTAGACAGAAGATAATGGTGCCTTTTTGAATCTGAAGGGATGGAAATAATGTTTTATACAAAGGCTGCAAATATAACCAACAACATAGATGAACTATAACTACATAGTGTACAAAAACAAGTGAATAAATTTACTGCGGAACATTGACTACAAGCCGTGATGCCACTTTGGTGTCATGGTGCTCAGCTGTGAACAAATTAAAAACACACTGCATTGGCTTAACCATGCAGAGTTTTTAACCTGCATGTCAACAATGCTTACGCCCCAGTTTATGGCCTGGAGTTAAACAGCATTTGTCTTTAATTTACCAATAATAAATGCTCATGTTTTCTTCATACACATGCACCATTCATAATCACTGAGCTCTCCAAACTTTTGTTTATTTTTTGCAACAATTTGTAGAGAAGATTGACAGATTAACACACATACATTTTTATTCAGACAGTAAAATAGGACTTCTACTGTGTTCTGTGTGATTTATAGATATGTGTACTCTATAAATATATATTTAAATAGTACTTTACAGTAATAACATAGTGTCTTCACAAATATTAATTGGTTAATAGTTGCAATTAACATCCGAAGAGACACACACTACTCGTCAAAATGAGTAGAAACAGGTTTAACTTTGATTTTGGAGAATTATGGGCGCATCAAGGATGCAATTATCATTGTTTCCCAATTCCAGTTAACTTCAAACATATTTCTCAATATGTGAAGACTTCAGCCATTATCTAAACAAATGCTTATGGCTTACCACAGCGTATGCCATTACAGGTGGTATTAATGAATAACAAGTTAAGCTGACACACCGACAAAGTGTTGTACAGTATATTTCATTGGCTTTTTATCATGATGATGATGATGACAATAATAGCAACAACAACAACAACAACAACAACAACAATACAGTACACATTTTATTTTGCGGAAGGAATGGTTGTCCACAGATTCTTTCTTCTTTTCTTCTTTCTGATTTACTGCTCCTTATAAAATACACAATTACATTCCATGGATATGAGCTTTCATGTATGGTATACCCGTATAATATATGCACAAGCATTAATGTGTGTTGAAAGAAACTCCAAAAAAGTTCCTTTAAAGTGGTACAACAAAAGAGACAAATGTTCATAAGTTGAAACCACTGTAGAAGGAGACAGTGAAATGAAAGGCAAATGTCTGACACCATCTCAAAGGTTACCTGCTTTGCGTGATTCATTTCTTTCTGAGCTTTAGATTGTTATCTTTCCTACTGTGTCATATTCTGTTGGATTAGCATTGTAAACGCATCAAACGTGCTACCACTGCGATACAACACTGCCCCAATGCAGTGAGTAAGTAAGGTTTGCTTTACCCCAGCTCAGTTAGTCTGTGAGAGATTTCATGAATCTCTCTGAATAATAAAACCACACCTCTATTTCTGTCAAACAACCAAAGCTTCAGGCATTAGGTATGTTATATTTTGGTAAGGCTGCTGGTCATATCTGATGTTATTGGTCAGGATAACGCAGATTTATAGAGGTTTAAGGTTTCAACAGCTTTGAAATCCTTAACCTCAACTTGAGGTGAGATCCTGGATCTGCTGTGGTGATAATGAACATGGCTGAGTATCAGTTTTCCTGAGCGCTCAGTTTCCTCAAATCGGAAAGTCAGGACTATTTTTAAATATGTGTAAAAGTTTGAAGGGAACTCAATACTACTGCTTTGAATGATGCTCCCTAGGTGTGCCCCTGCTGTAGTCTACTTCAGAAAACTCAATACAAAAACTGCAGGGACACATGCGCTTACTCTAAATGACATTTTAATACTCCTCTAGGATAGGATAGCATTTGAAATGGTGGAGTGACATTTCTGTGTAAGCTGACCTTGGAATAATATCCAGAAGGAATTTAATTACATGAATATTTACCTCTGATTTAAAAACATCAGACACATGCACCCAATTCAAGAAATAACAGAACATTTGGCACTTATTTATACAATGTCTCAAACATCTATATACATAATCTGTAATTAGTATGCTTTGGAAAAAAAAAACTTTTAAGTATAGCAATTTTAAGACTTTCACAAATCATATCCTTTAAATCAATATTAAGTCTCATATGTTCATCTTGGATACAGTACAAAAAGGTAATTCAAGTACAAACCTTTCAATTATAATGAAGCAAAGAAAAATTAAATCAGGCATGTTATATTCATCTTATGTATGGCAAAACAACTGAAAATAAAATACAAAACATTGTGCAATAAAAAGAATGGACTTTGCACTTTGAATATGTCCTATGAAAATCCTGAAGATATTTTCTATTATTGCTCAAAACACATGGAAATACATGTGGCATTCAAATACTGTCTGAGACTGAGTTAATCCATGTGCAGCTGGTGTTTGCATTGAAATCTACATGAGGTGATATCGTCAGTGGATGGGCTGTCAGTAACATGGGTGGAGACACGAACCATAGGCAAATGGCGTGGCAAGAATTAGTAACAAAGAATACTCATATGCGCTTCACGTTACATGACATTATGAGCATTTGGCAGATGTTCTTATCAAGTGCAATGTGTATTGTATATTTACAGACTTTGCCTACTAAGTACCTTGGCCTTGGCCTACAAGACTACCTTGTATGCTGGAAAAACACTTTATTCGATATTTATTAAACTTATTTTTTAGACTTATTGAGTCCTCTGTTACTGTAGCCAATCCACTTAGAGGTTTGACAGATTGTGCATTCAGAGCTGCTCTTCTGCATACCGCTGTTGTAATGTGTGGTTATTTGTGTTACTGTCACCTTCCTGTCAGCTTTGACCAGTCTGGCCCTTCTCCTCTGACCTCTCTCATTAACAAGTTGCTTTTGCCAGCAGAACTGCCGCTCACTGGGTGTTTTTCTGTTTTTCACACCATTCTGAGTAAACTCAAGAGACTGTCGTGTGTGAAAATCCAAGGAGAGTAGCAGTTACAGAAATAATCAAACCAGCCCATCTGGCACCAACAATTATTTCACGGTCGACATCACTGAGATCATATTCTTTCCCTTTTCTGATGGTTGACCTGAACATTATATGAAGCTCCTTACCTGTATGATTTCATACATCGCACTGCTGCCACACGATTGACTGCATGATTAGATAATCACATGAATAAGTAGGTGTACAGGTGTTCCTAATAAAGTGCTCAGTGAGTGTATGTTCATGGCCAATCATATATGAATTGTATCTTGATATGCACTGTTTTGTACGTTGCTTTGGACAGAAGCTTCTGCTAAATCAAATGTAATGTAATGTAATATGCTCAGCTTTTTAATTTTTACATAAATCCATTTAATCAGCTGGATATTTTTACCCAGGTTTCACACCTCGCTCAGTTCAGCTTCAGCACCTTGCCCAAGGGCACCCCATCTCCCTAACCCACTGCACCACACTGCTTTATTTTATCCATTTACAGTTTTAGACACTGCTTACAAACTGGCAAGAGCTTGGCATGCAGTATATGACTATTTCGTCTTAGTTAAAATTTGTTTTTTGCGGATTTTTCTTCAGTACGCTAGCATATGAGACAAACGATCCTGACTGAGCCTTGCTCGGTGGAGGAAGTTGTAGTGAATGAGTATGTGAATAATTAAACTAACAATAAACAGCTTCAGATTTCCGATGCAAAGAATGGGGTCAGAACGGGCTCTGTAAGTAATGAAATATTTAAATGGATGATGCCTGCAGTCCATGTTATTCTCAGAGTATGGAAATGAGTAGGTTTTATAGGATGTCCTGACTCCTGACCTAAAATGGTCTTCTTTTCCTGTAGGACTGAGTGAACAAAGCCATCACTAGCATCAAGTATCAGTAGCTTTTCTATAGTACAGTGTTGAATGTTGAAGCTGCTCTGTAGACATGATCCGGGCTCTTGTTAACGTTGTTATTGTTTGTCATAATTACCACTGAATTACCACTGAGCAATGCAGTATTGCTTTTTCTGTGATGGGTTACAGGGGATAGGAATCTAACAATGTCTTTGTTTCTCCTGTGAAAAAAAACAGATAAGACATCTAGATGCAATGTCCATTTTACAGGGGACTGCATGTAAATCTATATCTATATATTATAGCATGAAATATGGGAGCTTTTGTGGTATATAATGGGAAATTCATTCTTTTGAATGTATTTACAATGTACTGTACAATCTTTGTACTGTATATTGGAAATACGTTCAAAAGAATAAGATTAGCTAAATTAATTATTTCGATTTTTTTGGTTTATTTATGCATATAAAAAGCACAATTATATGTTTTCAATTTTTAAGTCTTATCGTTCAGTTAAATTGCACTGATGGTGTACAAAATGTGCTTAGAATGTGCGTCTTATTCAGTATGTTTGTTAAAAGGGCAGTGGCTATATACTGTACTGTAAATTTCTCTGAAATCGCCTTCAAAACATCTCAACATAAACCAGCAAAATGACAAATACCAAATAAAACCCCACCCCATGTGAGGAAGCTGCTAATGCAGGTGAATAACAGTAACAGTAAAATAATGCATACCTCCTCTGAAAATGCCTAAAGCACTGTTTACACAGGTGTGAATCAGGTCCACGGCAATCTATGGTAACAATTTACCTCGAAAATATCCACAAGAGAAATAATTTTGTTCTTATTGTGTTTTTTTGCTTTATTGACATTCTCAGTATGACAATGTTCCTGAAACCGTGGTAAAATATTTGATACTAGACCTGAAATGTTGGTATTGTAAGGTTTATGTGATCAGGCAAACAAGCTAAAGCCGTTTATATGAAATTCAAAATGGCTGCCATGACCTGGTCATACGAGGACATGCGGTATCAGAAGTACAGGTTGCAACAGAAATCATGTCAGTTTGCAGAATAGCCAATATAAAAATAGCAACAGTATTGTTGCCTAGCATTTCTTGATCGTGCTGTTGTAACAACCTATTTTCACATTAACTGTAGTACACACCGAGGTGCTTTTGTCATCATATACAAGTCAAATTTGCTTTAGAGATGTTGGACTTGCACTGGTTAATAATTAACTACTAACAAAATACTTGCAAGTTGAATGTGCTGCTTTTTTAATTGATTTGGTTTTACGGATAAATTGCATTATTTGCAGCAGCCAATAGTATTTTGTCATGAAACATGCATTACTTATAAAAGTTGAGAAGACCGTGTTTTAAGGACATGCAAAGAGAAAATAACATGCTAGTTTTAATATAGTTTTGATCTGTTTTTCTTTTCTTTTGTGCATTTCTATATGGCAAGTAATTATCTTTCTGTATGTTACCCAGATGTGAGGAAACATTCAAATTGATCATGGGTTTGGCATCATGCTAGCTATCACGTTCAACAGCTTATTTTTCATATGATTATTTTGTGGTTGGGTGATTTTGGGTCCTTGTAGATGGCCAAACTTAGATACTTTGGCCTACTATGTCTGCCAACAACAATACATATTTATAACACAATTTTTATTTTTTATTTAATTCTAATTTCTGAACTCTACCTTTTGTGATATGTGTAAATGCCTCCAATGCCATATTCCAGTATGTTCAGAAACTGATGGCTAATAAAAAAAAATGGGCTTTGTGGGCATCCTTGTAAATTTGGCCCATTAAATTCGGAAATTTAAAATCTTTAAAAATAATGTCAATGGGAAAAACTGTTTTAGGCTTATTCAGAAGATAATATTAAAATAAGTGATAGAACATCATTGTATGTATTAAATGCATATCTCACTTATGTCTACAACATTGTCTGAGGCTGTGTTCACATGAACAGAATCGGGGCCATGCAGTAATGGTATGCAGGATACAAATATTTCAACAATTGTAATGTTTCAAAACTTCTACGCCAACCTTCGCATTTAACGTTTAGACATTGGGTCATGCTGAGCTTTTTTTGGTTGACCCACTGAACTCAAAGATTTGGCCAGGTCTTCGGTAAAACATTCCCCGCAATCCTCAAACTCTTTCAGGGAACATATTTAATGACATTCCACATCATGATATGGAGAGAGATGTAAGGAAAATGTGAAGAAAAACAATCTCTTGCGAAATTCAAAGCCTTCGCGACCGTTTGAAAAAAACGCTCCCTCTCAGTGTGTGTGTATATGGGTCTACGTTGCGTATGCGGTCTGCAGTAAGTTAAGTGCAAACAGATTCGCGTTAAACTCGGAGAGCATACCGAGGCATGGCGTGACAGGGAGAGCATTAAAACCCAGTCAAAGGAAGACAAAATATGTATCGCGCACAGACCGCGAGCCTGAACAGGGAACACATTACTGTGATTAGGGCGTCCATTTTGGTTCAAAGGTGCTGGGCCCAGTCATTTTCTCCCGCTGATGTCAATGGTAATGATGTTTCAGCCGATTTCGGAAGAGGACGTCAATTAAAGAGGAAGTTTGCGGCGAGCGCAGGAAATGTAACGCAAACAAACGCTCTAATTTCAGTCTTTTTCTCCCCACGTCTTCTCAAGCTGTCAAACCCCTCACAACATGTCAAGAATTGTGAGTCTAAAATGGCGGCGATGAGTTGGCTTGTACTCTGGTCAGAGTTTCTGTTGAGGGCCAGGCACGCTACAGTTTTCAGGTCCTTCTGGTATTTTCGGTGTATGGATGTTTTGAGAAGGAGCCCAACTCCTTGCCCCTCTGTCGCAGGTTCCCCCACTGTTAATAGACCCCCCCCCCCCCAACCCTCCTTCCCGCTAAAAAAGTCAAGCCTCACTGGGAGTCATTGAAATTCCATTCCCGGTCAATACAGAAAGGGAGAACTTCCCGTGTTTCAAACGACCGTGTCATTTAATAAGCACCCTCTGGGAAAACAACCCAAAAAGAAAAAACAGCGAAACTCCCCGGGTTGAGACCTGGCGCTGCTCTTCCGGGCGAGCTCTGCGGCGGGCAGGGGAGAGTGTGAGCGCTGGGGGACGGGACCGCCGGTCCGCTCCCACGTTCCCTGTCTGCATCTGGACTCCATTTCCTTCCACTGTGTCACAGGCAGAGCAGTCTCGGGCCGTGACTCACGGACAGAGCAGCCTGGGGCTGTGACTCACAGACGGATCAGCCTGGGGCCGTGACTGACAGGAAGAGCAGCCTCAGGCCGTGACTCACAGACAGAGCAGCCTGGGGCCGTAACTGACAGGAAGAGCAGCCTCAGGCCGTGACTCACGGACGGAGCAGCCTGGGGCCGTAACTGACAGGAAGAGCAGCCTCAGGCCGTGACTCACAGAAAGAGCAGCCTGGGGCCGTAACTGACAGACAGAGCAGCCTGGGGCCGTGACTCACAGACAGAGCAGCCTGGGGCCGTAACTGACAGGAAGAGCAGCCTCAGGCCGTGACTCACAGACAGAGCAGCCTCGGGCCGTGACTCACAGACAGAGCAGCCTGGGGCCGTAACTGACCGGAAGAGCAGCCTCAGGCCGTGACTCACAGCCCGAGGGCACCCCTCTTTTCTCTCTTTCAGCCGCTCCCTTTCTTTCTTTTCCTTCGCGGCCTGGGGCCGTAACTGACAGACAGAGCAGCCTGGGGCCGTGACTCACAGACAGAGCAGCCTGGGGCCGTAACTGACAGGAAGAGCAGCCTCAGGCCGTGACTCACAGACAGAGCAGCCTCGGGCCGTGACTCACAGACAGAGCAGCCTGGGGCCGTAACTGACCGGAAGAGCAGCCTCAGGCCGTGACTCACAGCCCGAGGGCACCCCTCTTTTCTCTCTTTCAGCCGCTCCCTTTCTTTCTTTTCCTTCGCGGCCGGGCCGCGCGCGGGGAGGGAGGCCGCGTGACTGGGCCGTTGTTGTGGCCGTCATCCTCGTGTGGCTCGGCCAGAGGGCGAGGTGGTGGCCGTGTGTTTTCCCACAGAACCTCTTCTCAGCAAAGCCCCCCTCCCAGAAATACTCCTCACCTCTGCAGCCCCACCCGGAGACAGCCACACAGGTGGAGCGCTGATCTGCTTCCTGCTCCTCCCTGCTCTTTCGTCGCTCTCTACCTCAGCCGACCCCGCCGGCGGCAACGCCGTGCTCACAACAGCCCCGGGGTCTGCTCTGACAGGCCGCTTAACGTGTGTGTGTGTGTGTGTGTCTGTCTGTCTGTGTGTGTGTGTGTGTGTGTGTGTGTGTGTGTGTGAGAGAGTGTGTGGGTGTGTGTGTGTGTGTCAGAAGCTCAGTTATCTCCCCCATCACTCGCACTGTGTCTGTCATGCAGACAGATATGAAGGGATTAAACAAATCTTTCCTGTCTGTTCTCCTGTCCCATATACACAGGCACGCACACGCACACACACACACACACACACACAGACAGACAGACACACACACACACACACACACACAGACAGACAGACACACACACACAGACAGACAGACAGACACACACACACACACACACACACACACACACACACACACACACACATGCACCTATAAACCCACACATACATGCAAGCACGTACACACACGTACACACAGACATGCACACACACAAATGCAGGCACAAACACATAAATACACGCACATACACACACATACACATACATGCATGCACACACATACACACACACGCATACACATACATGCATGCACACACATACACACACACATACATGCATGCACAGACACGTAAATACACGCACACACACATACATGCATGCACACACATACACACACATTTGTTGTACTTTCTTTCTGCAGACATCAGCGAGCGTTTCCCATCTGTCCGTTTTATTCAGCTGCCGTCTGGTCCAGGACGTTTTTTTTTTCCCCCCGCGGCCATTTCAGTCCACATATGGGAACAGGCAGGGTCATTCTAGATTGTTCTGAACTCGCTCCAAGTAGCTGGTGAAAGCAAAGCCTCTACTTTAGGTCACCGGTTGTGTGGCAGCCTATTGGAAGGATCGGTGTTCGGGATGGGAGGGGGGGTGGTGTCGGGTCTGAAATATTCCGCCCCGCTGTAAAACAACAGGACCGGAAAATTGAAAAAGCGCCAGCTCTGAGCGGCTGCTGATCGACGGCTCGTGGGGTTCCGCCGCGAGAACAAGCTGCGGACAGCGTTTAACAATGCGTCGCCCGGGCCCGGAGCGCAGAACGGCGGCGTGAAAAAAGAGGGGCCCTTTTCCCCGTCGCACGCATTCTTCCCCTGCTTCCTGTCTTTTGTGACGGCGGCGGCTCTGTCCCGACTGGCGCGCAGCCGAAAAACGCCGACGACCGAACATCTGGCCCCCACGCCGCCCCGTCCGCCCCCGCAGCCCGCTCCCAGCCTGCCCCTGCTCCGCCCCCGCCGCTAACGACCTGCCTTCGGGAATGACCTCATTAGCCGCTCTTCCCATGCACTCTGATAAACACAGGGCTAATTGATCGGTAGAAGGCGAGCAGCTTGCTGTTGCGCTGGACCGGCTGGGCCGTGGCTTTTCTTCCCGTTCTCCCCCCCCTGGCCCAAGGGGCCTCCCTGGCCTGAACCCTGGCTGTTGACATTAAAAGATCGGCCACTTGTGGAACAGGCCCGCAAGTGTGACTCTCCGGCAGGAACGGGCCAGCTGAACCAACAGTCCAGGACCAAGAAGGAGTCCCAAGCCATAAATCCTGGCTAGAACTTCAAAAATGAGGGCAGAAAAAGCAGCTTTGACGATTTCTGAGGCTTTTGTTGGATAGGGTCTGTGGCTCTTCTCCTCAAAAATGTTTACTGGAAGGTCAGTGTACAGAATTTGCTCATGACGTATTTGGTCAAACTGTTGCCACAGTTCCAGTTTGTCTTGTGTATCTCTGTTCCTCTCAGGGAGGTTGACTTTATTGAACTTTGGGGGAATCACTAGAAATCGATGTGTAAACAAAAGGATATTAAAAACAAATATTTCAGTTATAGCATATGTGGTAAACGACTCCCTTGTGGGAGAAAAACCCTCAAACAGTGGCCAGACAACACTCCCCATATACTGATGTTATGCTTAATATAAATATTAAGGCATGAAAAATAAACTTTTAAACTTGTGTTATACAGGGTAACAGCAAAATCTTGAGTTATACGGCAAAGATGTTTATTTTCCATTTGAGCACTGCTGCAGAAGGACATTTGGAGTTTAAAACTGTTTTCACCAGAGCTGAACAAAAAACTGATCCCTACCAAATAATAAAATAAAAACGAAGGGGTGGATAGAAGTCTAAGCCGGTTCGGACCACCGGGCTCAACTGACAGCCCGCAGTGGGCCCTTCCAGAATCCTCCACGAAGCTTTCCTGACAGCACTGCAGTTCATTCTGCGGGATCGTTTGGGTTTGTGTCCTCTACGCATTTCCATATGACTCACCCTGTGGTTTGGCCTGGGGATCAAGCACTTTCCCCCTGCAACCCTCCTACACCCCAACCCTCCTCCTTCTCCCCCTGTCCTCCTGCAACCCTCCTACACCCCAACCCTCCTCCTTCTCCCCCTGTCGTCCTGCAACCCTCCTACACCCCAACCCTCCTCCTTCTCTCCCTGTCCTCCTGCAACCCTCCTACACCCCAACCCTCCTCCTTCTCCCCCTGTCCTCCTGCAACCCTCCTCCACCCCAACCCTCCTCCCCAACCCCCCACCCCATCGCCTGTCCCCCTGTGTGGCCCATCTCGGAATGAAAAGTTCTCTAATAAAGGCGCAAAAGGAAGTTCCAGAGTTGTCATTACTGATTCCCATAGGCAAGCACCTATGGTGATCTGCACATAATCATACGTATTTAAATGGTAAATGGTTGGCATTTATATAGCGCCTTTATCCAAAACGCTGTACAATTGATGCTTCTCCCATCATCACCCATTCATACACACACTGACACACCAACAGCGATTGACTGCCGTGCAAGGCACCAACCAACTCATCAGGAGCACTTTGACACTTTGACCCAGGGTGGGATGGAACCGACTGCCAGACGACTGCTTGCTTACTGCCTGAGTCAATGTTACCGTCAAAGGTGACCTAACATGGCCTCCAACGTGACCACTTCCTGGAGCGCTTCCACCTAGCTCCCCTGTAAAACAACCTCCAAAGAACACCCGTACCTCTAATTACACAGTGCAAAGAGGTAAGGGCGGCCTGCTCTGTAAAATATAACAAAAAACAGAAAAGAAAAATCTTCACCGCAGATATAAATCATGATAATAAAAGTATTTTAGTCAAGAAATACACTTTTTCACATTCTGAGAACTATGCATCACAGAAAGAAAAGATTTTAAGACCCATATGTGCACAACAGTTTCTAGAAATTGTGACATATTTATTACGGTGGTAGATTTGCGATATTAAACTGCATGGTGCATGTAATCCAGTAATGTCTGAAACGAGAAGTGAGAGGAAGTACACGGCTTAGGTTTAGTGTTTAATGTTTCTTCCAGTAGATTTTAATGATGTGTCTATGAGTTCCAAGTCTCATAACTTTCCTCACTCATATATACTGTGCAAAAATAACATTTCACCTGCTGATGGGGAAATGTACGTCTATGTTTGCCTTGTGCTTAAAATAAAACTTTTGAGAGGAAATATAGAATGTAGAAACATAATTTTTTTTTTTTTTTTTTAACGATACATAATATTTTGCTTGTAGAGTAGTAATCTGATATATAGAAGGTACACGGAGCCTCTCTGACCGTGTTCTGAGCGAAAGAGCTTGTTCTCGGTCCAGTGAATGAGAAAACTGCAGTCATATCCTGCCCGTGCTAATGCCAGCTTTGTCCAGGGGTTACTGTAGGGTGACACGTAACTTGCCACGGCATCTCTCGGGGAGGGAGGGAGGCAGCCATGGCTGTTCCTCGTCTCGTTACACGATTGTGATGTCTGATTTCGGTCCCACAGTGGTTTGCTAATGTCTAAATATCATGTAGCAAGTACGTTAGTTAGATAGTTGTTAACAAATACATTCACTAATGAACAGGTAATGTCATGCTTAATTAATGTATTTGTCCGTCATGAATTCATGTTGACAACTACAGTTAATGCCAACTGATGCGTGAGTGCATTTCATAGCTGCCACATAACCCAACCCTTGCCGATTTCTATGCATTAAAATGATCAGTGTCAATTTAACCAGTCTAGATGAGTCAAATGGGAATGCTTTACATACGTTTTTTTTATGGATTTGTTGCTTTTCTCTTGTTGAGGAACTTTTCATCGTTTTAGATTAAATGCATAAATGCATCTGCTAAATGACTAAAATAGAAAATGTAAATGTAGATGGATGAAATGTACAGTTTGTGCTGTTTTAACAGCGAACCTTTTATTGTGAACTATTAACATAGACATAAATAATTATTGACATTGTACATGTCCGTCTTGATAGTATTAATCCTAATTTGGTGTCCAGGAGAGTGCTACATGGCACCAAGAGATGTTGTTCACTGTTTCATCTTTATCTGGTCCACTTAATGAATTGCATAATATCCTTCTGGGTAACATTACCCAGAATCCCACGCTCTTCCCCATGTCACTGCTCATTACAGAGGGGAGGCAGAGATCCACTCCAGACCTGGCTCCAAATCGCATTCCTGGTGCCTGCACTCCCTTCATCTCCCAGTATTGTTTTTGACAAAAAAAAAAAATGTATATATACATAAAGAGAGAGGGAGACCGAGAAAAAGATAATGAGAGAGAGAGAGAGACAGAGAGACAGAGGGAGTAGTGCATAAGAGAAAATGAATGTTGGTGAATGGTAATGATATTGTCTCCTTCGCCGTGGAGTTGAAATTGGAAGTCACATAATAGAATGTCATGATGCTATTCTGCTTTACTAGGACAAGGATCAATAGTGCAGGTCTAATATTCCTTCAAATAAATAAATAAAAAGATAACTGAGCCAAACAGACAAATAGAACAGAAATAGTTGCTGTTCAATAGAATACATTCTACTTATTTTTCCTCTGGCTGTTCATTACTTTTATGCAATCTCTTGCTGGATATGCATTTGAACGAAACAAGAAAAGAAAACAGTATGAGTCACTGCGGTATAACGCCATTATTTACCCTGCTCCAGTAATTGCATGTAGCTATCATTCATCTTATTTATATTATATGTGGATTAATGTTCAGTATTACTCGTGTTGAAATAACTGGCGATTATATTGAGATGTCTGCAAGTTATTATAATGATCATACAGGAGACATCAGTGTCAATAGAAAAGCTTCTGTTCACTAAGCTCACCCTCCTCCCATCTCATTCTCAAATGCTTATATTTCCTATCACAGCCATGACTAGCTCAGTTCACAATGAGGTCTATTGTTCATTTTCCCAGACATTGATTATGGAATTGTTATTACCACAATAAGTCATACGTATATGTTTAAGTTAATTCGGTCATCGATCCAAGTCGACAGCTGGTAACTGGACTTTTCCAGTTACATTTAACTCAAAGATTTCGGTATCGATGTGCGTAGCTACTGTCATTTTGACAGACCCTGACTGCAGTATAGGACAGTATGTGCAGAAATCCTGACTTTACGTGCTGCAGCATCTGAGGGAAACCATCGCCAGGCCTGTGAACGCAGGACGTAAGCCAAAACAGATGCGCATTTGGTGTTTCTGGCACGAGAACTCGCGCATGAGGATGCGGTGAGACAGGAGACGACCAAACTCGAAACTAACCTCGTATTTTCCAAAGCGCAGGCCTTTGGTATATACTACTTTTACAATTTAGAAGTAACAAAATTAAATATATATATACAGCGCAGTGCAGTATTTCTACACGTAACAGAGTGCTGATACTGTTGAAGAAGCAATGGTAAAGAGATTATGGAAATATACGTAATGAGATTGTGGGAATTTGGGTATGGATAGGGTACAGTGTGGGGATATGGATGGGGGGCAGTGTGGGGGAAGGGATGAGGAGCAGTGTGGGGGAATGGATAGGGGCAGTGTGAGGGAATGGATGGGGGAATGGATGGGGGCAGTGTGGGGGAATGGATGGGGCAGTGTGGGGGAATGGGTGGGGGCAGTGTGGGGGAATGGATGGGGGAATGGATGGGGCAGTGTGGGGGAATGGATGGGGGAATGGATGGGGGCAGTGTGGGGGAATGGGTGGGGGCAGTGTGGGGGAATGGATGGGCAGTGTGGGGGAATGGATGGGGGCAGTGTGGGGGAATGGGTGGGGGCAGTGTGGGGGAATGGATGGGCAGTGTGGGGGAATGGATGGGGGCAGTGTGGGGGAATGGATGGGGGGCAGTGTGGGGGAATGGATGGGGGCAGTGTGGGGGAATGGATGGGGGGCAGTGTGGGGGAATGGATGGGGGCAGTGTGGGGGAATGGATGGGCAGTGTGGGGGAATGGATGGGGGCAGTGTGGGGGAATGGATGGGGGGCATTGTGGGGGAATGGATGGGGGGCAGTGTGGGGGAATGTTAAGGGCAATGAGCTCATAAAATGGTGGGCTCAACCATTGGACACTGCCATTGTACCACCAGGAAATTTGGGCCCCTTGAAACATCTCATAATGTGCTTCACAACCCCAGAAAACCCCATGCTCTGATATTTTTTGAGGGCTCCTGTCAGTCAAGGCCCTTGGAGTCATCCTGACCAGACCCCCACCCCCATTTCTGCACCCCTGAGCAGTGTCCTGAACCTCCAGCTCTGTTAGAGGATTTACCGCGCTAAACTGGGGAAAGCTGTGTAAGCCAATCTGGAGAAGGGTGTCTGCTAAATGCCAAAAAACGCATTGGCTCTTTTGAACATTACTTAACCTTAACCTGGATTCAGTCAATATCCAGCTGAATAAATATACAGTCTACACTAAATACGCAATGAAGACGATATGAATAGAATCATCTGTCACATTTTACAACAATGTTCATGAATGAACTAATGTAGTGTTTACTAATGTAAGTTTAAGTAATGTATGAATTAGTGAAGGACAAAACATTAATTAAGCATGAAATGAACTTCTAATTTGTTAATGCATTTCTTAACAACTAACTAACATATTTCTTACATGATATTTATACATTAGCAAACCATAGGATTAATTTATAATTAGTTAACCAATATGAATTGGCAATAACTAATGTAGTTGTTAACATGAATTAATGGTATACAAATACATTAACAGAGCCATACTGATTAACTTTTCAGTAGTCATGAGTTAATAACTACTGTACATTAGTTAATGCCAATGCCTGGAAAACTTTTTTTTCTCCAAATCATCGTAGCTGCTGAGGTCCCAGCCATTCCTTAAATTTCACTTCCAAATGACATTACATTACTGGCATTTGGCAGACGCTCTTATCCAGAACGACATACAGTTGATTAGACAAAGCAGGAGACAATCCTCCCCTGGAGCCATGCAGGGTTAAGGGCCTTGCTCAAGGGCCCAATGGCTGTGCTGACCGGGATTAGAACCACCGACCTTGGGTGTCCCAGTCATTTACCTTAACCACTACACTACGCCCCAAATAAATTGCATTTAAAAATTGCATAAAAGTGTTAATTGCACATTTTCTCTCAAGCAAATTTTTATTATTATTATTATTATTATTATTATTATTATTATTATTATTAAAAATATATTAAAATAATCATCTTAGAGAGATCTGACACCAGCAGATACAGGATGTCCTGCGTGTGCATTTTGATACCTGCTTAGACATGCTTAAACTTGAAAATGTGAAAATATCACTTTCCTTCAGACGCACATAATCCCCTGAAAAAAAATCCTACCAAAATGCAAAGCAGGGATAATATTCATGTACCTCCGTTTTTTTATCGTTGCTATTTTGTGTACTCTGCTGCTTTTGTGTACTGTACATGAGCGGATAACCTGGCGAAAACAGCATTCAGGAGCTCCAGCGCTCCCAAGTCTGACGAACAAACACACAACACATTTCACATGTATTTTTCACGAACGACGAACGATATTTATAGCCGAAGAGTTGTATTTAAAATAGGTATTATGATTAGCAGAGCGTAGTTCGAAGAGCTTCTCATGAATCAATGCAATAAAGGTGGGGCGGAGGCAGGCAAGGACATTAATTCCCAGCCCGACTTCAGGAAACGCTAATTGTTTCCAGAGGCATTGGGACCGTACCCACTTGAGGAGTATGTGTTATAAGGAGAGGAAAGTTGTAGTCAGACCTAAATATTGGGCTTTGGCACAGCCCCTTCCTCTCGTATACGGAATAAATGATGTTTAGTTTTAGTAAGTAAGGCTACCCAGCCATGATGATTCACAGGCGTGTGATCCCCGAATATAAAAATATCACAAAGGCCCAGATTGTTTGTGTCTCTTGCTATGACTCGTTGGATAGACATTTATGTAAAAAACAAAAAATAAGGGATCTGCCCCCCCTTTCCCCTCCCCCCACATCAAAGCCACAGATTTGAAAACCATTAAAACGAATGTCCCTCTTATTACATTTCTAACAACCGGTCTATAAAAGCCTGTAAAATGTCATAAAAGTCACCTTTAAACAATACCTTCACAGTGACCTCAAAATGAACGTTTTTTACCGCAGTGTGGGAAATGGTAATTATTGAAGTCGGTCCTTAATACACTTTTTTAAAATGAAAAAAAAAAACTGAATTTTCCAGTTTTGGCTCCACGCTCATTTGGTTTGGCCAGCACATTGTCCTGCCCGGACCTGGGCAGAGCCAGGGAGGGAGGGAGGGTGACGGTCCCAGGCCTTCGCAGGAACAGTGGCCGTGTGGAATGTACACATTGTTTCCATGCACTTGGTGCCAGCTCCTCAGCTCTGCTGGGAAGTGAGGGAAAGTCCAGGCATTTAGGGTCCCCTGGGCCGTAAACACAAAGAGTTACCCCAGCGCCTGCCCGCATTTTAGGGCTGTGTTTGATATCACTCTCCTGGGCACCACACCCATAGCATAAGCCTGGCATGGAGGGCTAACTGGTCAGGGCTGGTGAGATGTGGCGGATGTGTCTTGAAACAAATGCTGTATTCTAACAGGAAAAGGGATCTCAACACCTTTTAATTTCACCTAAAATTTAGCTTCTGCATGCAAGGATTTTTTAAATGTGATTTTTTTACAAATGTGAATAGAAAAAGCAAATAAGTGTGCCAATAATATCTTAGCAAAATAGTTCCTCCTCCTCATAGATTACAGATTCTGCCAAAAAGCATGAGCAATAAGGTAAATATGAGCCAGTGTAATAAAAAGCCACTTCCCTGTGGGATGGTGACATGCAGGTACATTTTATTGACACTAATGACACTGCTGTAGCCTAGGGCATGCAGCTAACAACAGACAGCGCTGCAGTCTGAAACCCTGCCTGCCCCAGTCTCCTTCAAAGAACAACCCTCAAAGAATGAAAAGCCTTTTCTTTTTCTATTTACTTTCTTCTGTTCTGGATTATTTTTCTCCCTGGAATACCTCAATGTGACATTTATCATTTCAGGCACACAGTACGCACGTGAACCCGTTTTCACAGCAGAAAAACGCTAGTCTTATTGGCTCTGTGTCGGCAAAATAATACTACATAAACATGAATAAATGTTTAAGCCAATAACTGCAAACAGGCATATGGTGTATGCCAATGTGATATCGCTTCCTCCATCAGTACTGACATATGTAACACCATAAGCCTGTTTGTAGTTATTCACTTATGTATATCTACGTAGAGTTCTTGAAGGTGTGATGCAGTGCTTATATGAAGCAGTTAGCTCTTTTAAGAAAGAAAATCTGCAGTGGAAAATCAAGGTTCAGAAAGTCCTCCCCAGCATTTTGTTCCAATCACCTGGATTTGCTAATTACTGTTGCATTGCTCTTCAGCTCCTGGCCTACGAGTAGAGCTAATTAGTGACATCAGTTCATGGAAGGAAGAAAGCTCGTTCTCCTGGTCTGTTACTCACATACAGTAACCTTTGCATATTACAGATAGCCTCATACTGTGATGTTCTTTCATATGTAAATTGCAGTATGCTGGTTGACATGTGGCTGCCATACTGCGTATGGTGAAAGCAGATCTCCAGCTTACGATTACCCCCCAGATGTTGCAGGTAGCCTCACTATGCAGTGCACTAAGTCTTTTGTGTGTTACAGTGGGTTCAGACACATACAGTGTGACACATGGCTGTCAAGACAGCTAAGAAATGGCAGCTGAGGAAGTGTTTCATCTTGACTCAAGAATGGCTTCAACCTGTTTTGTTTCAAACCGTGAACAATACCGGCTGGATTAAAATGGCAATGTGCATTACCTGCTGTGTGACTTTACAGTACGGTTCCATGTGTTGGGTTTAACTAATGTACTTAATGTCCTAAGAAGTTAATCTGCACAGCTCTGTTAATGTATTTGTACATCATTAATTCATGTTAACAACTACATTCGTTATTGCCAAAAGTCAGTTAATGTATTTCCTAATGGTTAACTAATCATAACTTCATCCTGTGATTTGCTAATGTATAAATATCATGTAACAAATATGTTAGTTAGGGTATTGCATTTGCTAACAACTGTCGCCCTGTCTTTCTTATATTGAAAATGAATGAACGTAACCATTTTCTTCTCTTACTTTCCTTTCTGATAGGTGATGCTCATGTACCAGCAACTTTGAGTATGGGAGCCATTTATTTTACAGTGTACAGTTCTTCTTGAGTATCTCTTGCATAACCTTCATGGTCTCACACCCAAATAACCTTGAAATCACGTCAAATTGAAAGTGGATCAAATAAATGATTCGGTAACCGTGCTACACTTGTTAATCTTTACTATACCCAGCGTGCATTTTGGCTTGGAGGCAGATGCGGGCACTTGCAGTCTCGCACTCGTAATTGTAATCAGATTTCATGCAGGTTTAGTTTCCATGGGAAAGAGAAAAATAATCTGATTATATTTACTCATTTTTCCATTTGTCTCCATCAGAGCATGCGGTCATTACAATAATTACAATGAAAGCAGAGACTAGAAAATTCTGAATTAGGCGTCTATGTATGAATCAGCCTCTACAGTTTAATTTCAGTTTTTTCAGTGTACCATCACTGGAGAATTATCTCCTTGTAATTATCCTGTAATGTAGTGTGAAATAAACTGGTCATATCAGAAGAGAGGATCTATGCAATCCATCCGTTCTGTTGTTTTTAAAATCAATATGCTCAGGTGTAATGAAGGTTTAATGCTTGCAGTACGAATCAAGATGGTGACGTGTACATTAACAATTTATGTGGCGTTCAGTCATCTAGCAGACACATTTTACTAATGTGCATTGACATGGTCAGCAAACATGAGAGCCAGAAATAGCACACTTATAATACCTTATGTTCCATCATGAAGGTTGTTGTCTGAAGTCGATGGCGGAAGTTCATTCCACCATTGGTCGAAGAAGAGCTGTGAGGGGTGGCAACCAGGAGCATGATGGGATAGAACAGCCAGCTGTTGGGAGGCTGCTGAATGGACAGGTCTGGTTGGAGTGTATGAAGGATATTGCAGTACATGGAGTTCTATTACATGGAGTATATTATCTATAGATAATATTATCAGTGTGCACACTAAAGAAATGTCATGTCATGCATTGAGGAAACAATATATAGGATTATGTTAATATAATATGAGACAGATTAATATTATACTGTGATAAGTTATGATCACAGTGAAAGTTAATTATTAATTTGATGACATGTTCATATTTGTTCTTACGCATAGGACTTAACTGCACAGTAAAATGTTTGGTGTTACAATTTCCATACAACTTGACATTTGCAGTTGAAGTGACACTGAATATTTTAGTGTGTATTTTGTATGCTTTCTATTGGTTTTTGTTAAATGTAACATGCGTCACAACACCTTGAAAAACATGCAACTGCTTCTGAGCAACTATTCATGAAAGAGCAACCAAATTAGCAACCATATATAGCACAGATGAACCATCTGCATACAAAATCAACCATATTATTTTGTGTAGGTGGTAGGCAGATGCAGCATCTGTACAATATATGTACTGCTTTAAAAATTTTAAGTTTCATTCAAAATGCATGCATACATATTTATTCTGTTGAACTGTAATGTCATGTATACATTTTTTCAGTTGCATCTCATTATCTGAATACCTTAAAAAACTGGCTTAAAATTCACACAGTGTTTCATGCTGATTGCTAGTGGGCACCCAAGCAAACAGGATGCAACAACGATAGCACAGTTTGCAGACATAACTACTGCATGAACTGCATTTAACCCTTTAAAGTGCAAAATCATACAATATAATCATCCGGTATCCGATGAGCTGAACATTCTAACGCTGATGTCACAATCGCCGCTGGTGATTGTTATCGACGTTCTAGAACACTGGCTTAGAGTTCCGAAAACCCTTTTCCAGAGGGTTAAAATGTGTCTTATTTCTGTAGAACTCCTCTGTCTTTGTTCCCGTGAAAGGGAAAAAGGCTCACGTGGTCCGTCCGTGTGAGAGATAGGAGTTCTGCGTGTTTGGAAGAACTGGTGGAGTGACTGTGGCTGCGGGGCGTCGCCCGGGTGACTCACCGATCGGCGATGTTCTTGTGCAAGGTGAATGAGTCATCGGGGCGGCAGGCCTTGTGCTACCCCTTCTGAAACGGCTGGCGGGAGAACGAGGGAATTTTGAAAGCTAATCCGCGTGCTCGAGTGCCCCGGCCAAACGGCGCTGATTAATTCAGCTTGCCAGTACGTTTCATTGTGTGTTCGGGGCATATCGTTTGTGTGCTTCTGTCCTGAAATGAATCCGTTCCCAGTTGGCCCCTCTGTGCCCTGTGAGCATTTCCAGCTGTCACACATCACAGTGAGTTCACGACTCCTTCACTGGTGGTTTTGGGTTCCCATCTTTCTGGCTGCTACTGTAAAAGGCGTGTGTTCAGTTGGAAGTTGCAAGAGTATCCCATTATTGTATTAGAGTGGTTCTAAATTACTTAATGACACATTAACCTTTTGGGTAGGTTCTTCAGAATGTTTTCCTCAGTCAGTGTTCTAGAATGCTATTGCATTCAATTACCAGCAGTGATTGTAACATCAGTATTAGAATGTTCAGTTAAGAACATTCTAATCATATATTAACGGTTTAATAGAGAAAAAAATAATGATTTCCCAAGAAATATGCTGCTGTCCATGGTTATGCTTGAACAAGCATACAGCATTGACACATTGAATATATAAAAGCAATTTAGATTACATGATTTGAACCTATATGGAAACAGGATTGGAAATGGGATTGGGTCAGTGTTGGTGCTGTGCTACCACAAAGATAACCGGTGCGGGAACATAACTTCTGCCGTCAATTAATCAATCAGCCAATCAAATTTTATAGTGTACTGCGCCCCCCAGGTCATAATGATATATACAAGCCATAAAATGTAATGATTTTTTTTTCTAATTAATTTCCCCCCTCATTACAGAAAAAATAATAATCGGCTTCAGCTTTCCGTTAGAGGACAACCTCTGATCCCAGGGAAGGATAAATCATTTGTAGAAGAGGTCATTTTCGCTGCACGCAAGAGGCACCAGCCAGCCGACTGTGTTTTTCTGAGCTCCTGTTGCACGTGTAGTGCGCTACCTCACATAAGACTCAGAAATACGCATTGTGTGGATGCAGATAATAAGAGCACGCATGAAAGAGAATCCCCAAGTCTTTCTCCATAAAGGCTGTCTGCCCTCGGCTGTCTTTGTGAGAAAAGACAGTCAATATCATCGCCCCTCTCGCCCATAAAACGCGGTGGCTGTGAAACTCAAGCTAGCCAACGGGACTTTGTCTTTTTTCCCCTCGTCACGAGAGGTCTCCTTTTGTGCCAGGGACAAACTCACCGCTGAATTAAAGAAACATCCAGAATAAAGAAAAGAGGAGTGCCATTTTGAGAGAGAGATCGAGAGAAAGAGGAAGAGAAAGAGAGACTAATTATATCTTTCCTGGTGAATAAACCCTTCTTCTATTTACCCCTGTTTCAATTTGCATAAGATACCGGTGGCTTGGCATATGTGTGTGAGACCATGAAATGCTGACTCCTTCATTGCTCTCTTGTCAAAAGGGATAACATTGATGGTAATTATAAAGATTTGGGGCAAAGACTGAATAAACAATTTCGAGACTCCTTTTTAAAACGGCAATCCTGTCTCCGCTTCTGCAATTAAAGATACTTCTTTTCACACGCCTGCCAGAAGCACGGTGAAAAAGAGTCGTAATGAAGGATGTCAGTGAGAAAGGCTCTCTATTTATTTCCATGCACGTTAAAAGAAGAGAGCAATTTATATGAAACAGAATATATTTCATTGCCTGTAGATACAGCCTGCTTCAACTCTCTGAAGAGTAGAGTTTTCAATAATTTTTTTTATTACTTTTTTTTTTTTTTAAATCAGTGTTCTAGAACTCCATTGCTTTCAGTCACAGTCGTGATTGTGACATCAGCATTATAATCCAGAATGTTCAGAACATTCTAATGGCATATTTGTGATGTCACACTTTAAAGGATTAAGCACAGTTTCTGCTTAACGTGCTGTTACTGGGCTGGAATTAGATGGGATTTGAAACCCCAGCAATCAGATTTTGGAATTCCTTGCTATGCATATTACAGTGTTTTGTTCTTTTTGCATGCTGCATAATTTACATGGCTCTTTTACATAATTCACCAATCATCACTCTAATTTATGTTTTAAATTTAATTTAAATTATAATTAAATTTGCGGACAATGCAGTTTTTTGTCCAAAACAGATTTATTTTTTTCATTTTTCATGAACAATGTGGCCAAAATGCTTTGACTAGCATGACTCCTGTACAATGTAACTATATAGATGGCATCAACTGCATTCAGTACCATTAGCCAATAATGATTTCGCCAAGAATTCTCGAATTCGCTGTTGTATCAGCCTTCTATTTGAGATGCCTCTCAGATTCAGGTAATTTGTTTCACAACATTACAAGATTGACAGTTTGAAGGTACCAAGTCGCACACTTGGTTGGTTACATGTCAATCAATTTGATTGACAGGTAATCTTAGCTCTAGTTCAGCTCAAGCAGAATGGTTATCCCATAAGATGTGCTCAAGTTCTAATTTCATAGTCCTTATTGTCATAATTACACAGCAGTGTGAGTAAAAGCTACAGTATAGATATTTATGCTATATATTTGTAAATAACCGCAGAAACAGTCATTCGAACTGCGGATTTTCAATTTAATGAAGAAGCAACTTATGAATAATATTCAAATCATACATTGCCAATATTTCCGATTCATTTGCTATTCCTTAAGAGAAAAAAACGTAACTAATAAAAAAAATGGAAGCAACCAAATAAAAAAAATATTTATTGTGATTTACTAGCGTATTTCATGGATCCAGATGAGTACTTTTGAACGCACGTCTGGAATACTAATTTTCTCTTTGAATGGTTCAAACTCCTAAAGCTGGTCATGCGCTGTGTCTTGGTGTGACCCGCTGGTTAAAGTGCAGCTTGTTTTCAGAGAGCTTGGTAGCATGCCTTGCCTTGCCAGAGATGTTCTCATGCGAGGTGTAAATTGTATGGTTTCCTAAGGAGAAAGTGGAAACTTTACTGACTGTACAAAACACTCTCAATTTATTGGCATCAAAACAATATCATAAAAATACAAAATTCAGCTGTAATAAATTATTGAGTTCAGTTTATAATATAATTTTTTTCAGATATGTTTAAAAAATATTTTTGTTATTTTGAGTCAATTCCATTCTTTATTTTTTATTTTCTATTGCTACCATGACTACCATGACCATAATACTGCAACCGCTCAAACTATTTATTTGTCTTCTGCAAAGTTGTAACAAAGTTTTTTTTTTCTCGATAGCGATGATTTGCAAAGAGAGATATAAAGCCCTGGTTGCATATACAAGTGCTTTTGCAGCTTTTAGGATTTAAGATGTAAAGTATGACAGATTTAGCAGAATTTAGCGGCGTTCAGCGCCTGCTCACGGACCTGTCATATTAACTGAGACGTGCGCTATGAATCACTACTGCTCTGTGTCTCTGGCACACCCTGTAAAACTCCACCAATTTCAGCATAAAATGTGAAACTTTTTTTCTGCGAGTGGGAGTGAGACAAGGACAACGGAGAGGCAGAGTTAAACGGAAAGAAAAGTGTGCGTGTGTGTGTGTGTGTGTGTGCTCGTGCATATGTGCATTTGTGTGTGTGTGTGTGTGTGTGTGTGCATGCATGTTTGTAAATATAAAACAATTTAACAATAAAATGATTCTACTACTACTACTACTATAATAATTGTAGTCCTTATTAATCAGCTAAGAAAGTAATTCTACAAGAAAAGTTGAAGTATCCAGAAAATGTGTAATTAATCAGAAAACCTGTTTAATTAAAATAAATAATTTTGATATAGATTTTTATTTCTCTGGCATTTTTGTTTACAATTATACCATTCTTCCCACAATATAGTCATACTTACAAATTAGTTTATTTATGAACTAATTTATGGAATTCATATAATTGAATGATCGCAGTGTTGTTGGAGATTTTTCATTTAGAAAGAGAAAAATAAGATTATAGAGAATAACTATCAAAACTTAATGGTTGGTAGCAGAGAATTTATGTTAATAATGTATAAAAGTCATCCATATATTAAATAATTAAATAATTTCCTTTCTATGAACGTCAGCATGTGTGATAAATGGTGATGTGTGGGTGGGAATCGGCCCATTTCTACTGGCTGGGTTTAAGATGATCCAACGGAATTCAGGATAGGTTACAGATTAACATCATTAAGTCGATAATGACTAAGCCATGATGAAATCCGTTTTCATTTCATAGGAAATCTAGTCTAACATTTAAAAGAATCTCTTCATTTTCTCATAGCTAGACTGACCGTAGGTGCTGCTCAGGCTAATTAATTTTATGCCTGCCATCTTGGTTTTCCTCAATAAATACATTTTATTTTTGGAAGATTTAAGACAATTGCACTTGGATACACTGCTGAATAAATCTGACATTTCAGTGAAATGTATTTTCTTTTATTTATTTACCAGGGACAGTGCAACTAATTAATCAACGTTTTCAGTTTCCACATCAATGGCAGAGTTAGCTAATGAGCGAATTTTCGTCTGTAGTCCATAACCTGCATGTCTTTGGGCATTCTCATGGATGTGTTGTTTGTGTTTACAATCACAGGCTTTTATGGCATATTTAAAGGATTTAATTAAACTTAGTTTGAAATTTAATTAAACTAGCTTTTACAAGAAGATAGTCTACACAAAGACCTCCGAAACATATAGCAGGAAAGCTCTCTCATTTTATCAGCAGAGCCAGGACTGCTCTTGCCACTTTTCCTGTTCTTCTTGTTGACTTGGAAGGGAACCTTCCCATAATCCCCTGTGGTGTGCGTGTGTGTGTGTGTATGTGCGGAGGGGGGGTTACAGACAGGGAACATATACATTTCAGTGCCGAGGAAAGCCCTGACTGAAAGTGAGGCCACTTGAGAAACAGTAGCCCAGGGCGAGAGCTGTGTCAGATGTTTTTCACAGTTTCCCACACTGTGACAACCTGCATATGTGTGCTGCGATCCCAGGCTGGCTCCTGGTCTCACCGTCCAGCCCCGGGGGGCCAATAATCCCCCAGAGAACCTCAGCTTCAGTCGCCCCTGGGCCAACCCCCCCAAATACATTCACTACAGCTGAGCGTCCATTCACGAAATGAGTCAAATTTACATTCATATATAATTACAGTAATGCGAAATATAATAAATGGTAAATGGCAAATGGCAGGCATTTATATAGCGCCTTTATCCAAAGCGCTGTACAATTGATGCTTCTCCATTCACCCATTCACACACACACTCACACACTGACGGCGATTGGCTGCCATGCAAGGCACCGACCAGCTCGTCAGGAGCATTTGGGGGTTAGGTGTCTTGCTCAGGGACACTTCAACAAAGCCCGGGGGATCGAACCGGCAACCCTCCAACTGCCAGACGACTGCTCTTACTGCCTGAGCCATGTCGCCCCATAAATGTATAAAATGTATATGAACAATATAAATATAAACAATAATATATAAATATAATAATATGCATATAATAATATAAACAATTCCCTATTGATTTTCAAACTGTAAAATAAACCTTCGCACTAGACTAATCAGTATTTCAATACACGCACCAGCTACCAGATTTACACAGTGAAGTGCACAGTGTTAATTGAACTCACACATCAGAGTACAATAGGGACCATATGTATGCTGTACAAGTTGTTTTAACTCTGAACATTTTACTGTGCATAGTTATAGTGTATTTACAGTTGTATTTGTAGTGTACGTAAACAATATTATTTCCCATAATTCATGGCAGGCTGTTTTGTAATACGCAGTGAGCTACAGTACAGTGGATTCCCTCGCTCCGTAATTGGGCTGAAAGCTCGAGGAACCCCGCGTGAGGGTCAGACTCATTCCGTCGCCTTCCTCCGCAGGGGCCGGTCCAGACGTCAGCGCCAGCGAGGCCTCCGGCCCCAAAACTGCGGGGCGACCCCGCGTAGGAGGGACACGAGGGCACCCGTCCGGCACGTGATGCCCGGGAACCCAGCGGGGGGAGAGGAGACGCACGCCCACCGAGTCCGCCGGCCTTTTCCAGATGTCGCTAACTGCCGCGCGTTTACGTTTGGCTCCCGGACAGCGCCGGCCTTTTGAGTCCGCGCTGCCCACGTCGCGGAGACGGGGGGCTGCCAGTTCGCCCGACGCCGGGACAAAGCGCGTCTTTCAGGAGAACGGCGGCGCCCGCCCCGGTTTTTACTGCCGGCATCCCGTGGGCCGGCGTGGCGTTTAACCTGCCGGGCCGGCGGGGCCGAACCCTTTGGGTTCCGCATTCGTGCATGTCTGAAAAGGTCGCGGCGGTTCTCACGCGCGCCGGGACGGGTCAGCGTTGGGGCCCCGCGGGCGCGGCGGGAGACCGGCCGTCTCTCGCGCCTACCTCTTAAACTTCTCCCGTATACCGAGCGTATTCTTCCCCGCGGGAACGTGACGGGACAAGTGCGAGACCGGGGAGGGGAGGGGAGGGGTGGGGTAGTTTTGGAGGGCAGGGGCGGTGAGAGATTGTGTTTGTTTCTGATTCCGGGGGGGGGGGGGGGGGGGGAGGAATTAGCAGGAATCTACCCCCATCCCGTTTTTTGACACGGATTCTCCCCACCCCCCCCCCGCGTCACGTCAGTTGTCCGTGTCTGATCCGCGCCCAGACGGGCGTGTTCGTGCTAGACCGAGCGGCTGCACGTTAAGTATCTTCTGGCACACACGTTAATAATACCTGTTCCAGGTGGCTTGGAAACCGGCGCGCTGCGAACGCAGCGTAAGCCGCGGTCTCCGTCCGCGGCTGCCAGATTCACAGGGGGGAAACTCGGGTCAGAGACTCCGCATCCACATCCCCCCCCCCCGCCGTCGGCGCGAATCGCAACGACGCGGGCGACCCGGGCGGGAATGAGCCCGCCGTACGTCAGGACGCGGAGGGGAACGGGGAAGGGGGACCCCCGACATCTCCGCGCGAATTTACCGGCGTTCGTCCCGGTTCCGAACGGCAACGGAAAAGCAAAAGAGAACCGGTGAAGAAATCCCCCGGACCCTGTGGAGTATACGGCCGCGTTTGTGTACGCACGGGCAGCGTATTTTTAGAAGCGTGCGACTATTGGGTTTCATTACGTGTGCTGTGCAGGCCCCAGACAACCCGGGCCGGGCGCTGTAGCCCTGCCAGGAGCAGCGGTTTCCTGCCTGTGTTTCTGACGCGGGGGCGGAGGCCACGGGCCCCGGCAGAATGGCTTCTTTGTGCTTCTCTCTGCTGCCCTCCCCCCCCTCCCCTCCCCTCCTCCTCTCTCTCCAGCGACTGACAGCATTTTTCCTCTTCCAAGTCGCTTTCACCGCCCCCCTATCCAGCGAGGGCGGAGGCCGCCCGCCCGCCAAAAACACGCCAGGGCCGTCGGCGGCCTCATCCTCCTGTCGCTCCGCCGGGGCCCCCCGGGGGCCCCGCCCTTTCGCCTGGAGGCCGGCGGAGGCCCGATGCGCTCCGTTTGTCCGCGACTGTCCGGGGCCCCTTGCGGCTGAGCTAAGCGCCCTCCACTTTGAGAGACGGCAATTTGGAGAAAAAGGAGAAAAGACTTGCTTATGTCCTTGTCGAGAAGAAAGGTTTAGATGAACCGAGCTTCTCCGCAGATCACTTAACCTGTTTTACCCCATCGGACTTACCGCTCCCTTGTCCCCGGTTACTTTGGCTCTCTGTCTCCCTCTTCAGGACACCATGGTAAAATGCTGCTGGAAAGACCATTGTACTCGTTGTTATTGTGTTGTCACTGAATATGAACAGATTGATAGACACATGGAATTATTTCGGAGGAATTCGGTCCTATTTTTAATGGCATTTGCCGTTTTCCGAGGACAATGGATCATCTGAAAAGTTGACATACGCAATTGTTGAAAAGACGGGGCTGTCAGTGACATTGTTCCATCGCTGTGTATTCTGAGGTGAAATGTTCGATTCAGTAATTCAGTAATTACAGCTTCTTTTTATCAGACTCTACCACAGTTGCTAAAGCGGGCCATGAAAAATAAAGTCTCCATTGTTTGTTGTTTGTGTGTGTCTGTGTGTCTGTGTGTGTGCAGATGTGTGTGTGCTGGACGGACAGATGTTTAAAAATAGACAATAATTTCTGCTAAATATGTATCTTTTTTCCACAGTGGGCTGGGGGCCAAAGAAGATTTTGGGATTTAAAAATGGAGACATTTCCAGGGGGTTGTTGCCCATTCAGAAACCCTTTTTCTGTGACTCCATGAGACCATCATGAACGCTAAATTCTGCATCATTTTAACAAATGTCGCACCATCTTCCAATTCCCATTTTTCCTATCGATATTCTGCGAGGCCTCTAAATGACTCGGGAAAAGGTTTAAGCCTCCCAGAGATGTTTTTTTCTCATCTGGCGGTGAAAACAAGCCCCGTTCCTCCCGGTATTTTCTTGTTTTTTAATCCTCTGCCATTACCGCGCGCGAAACACTCACACGCTCACCGCGCTCTTTCATTCCACCACCTGTGAATTCATGTCTGAGTTTGACCCAGACTGAAACACCGCAGAGCGCCGCTTTGAAGCAGACGGTGCTTTCAGTCCGCTCCTGCTGCAGCTAAATTGCAGTGTACCTGAAGGCGGAGAAGGTGGCGGGGATATTAAGTTGTAGGGCAGTGCATCGTGGGTAATAAACAATGCGGCCCTCTCGGTGGTTTACTTCGCCTGTCTGGCGAGGAGGGGAACTCCCCTACCTGACAATATTATGTTCTTCCCCTTTCCCAGCGGACTCCTCTCACTTCAAATTGGCCCGGGCTCGGAGTGCCAAAATCCTGTGGCGAGGTTATTTACCCGTACGGTTCTTCAAATGCGTTTTAGTGTCAGTTACGATATTTAAAAGTGCGGAGGAGGATCAGAGGCACGCAGGAATTCGGAGAGTCCCACGCCCAGGCTTTCTTCACGTCTCGGGAGAGCAGCCACCGAGCGGCGGCCATCTTATCACCTAAAGCAAACACACTTGCGCCGCTGAATAAAGTCACTGTCTCAAAGCTTAAGTCTACAGCACGCCCGCTCAGGAGACTGGGGCTCACTGCGGATAAACAGCGTCTACTGTAAAGTCTTTAATTACGCCGGCATTCCTGCGTCGCTCTGAACGCAGCGTGGGATGGATTCAGGCTCAGGCGAAGACACCCCGTACCCCCCCTCCCCCTACCCCCCCCTCTCCCTTTCCCCGAACCGCCAGCCCCTCAGAGGCACGACACGCTGGGTGGCGCGATACCACCCGGGCGCCGGGCGGAGGAGGCCCCGCGAAACAACGGCGGGAGAAGCGGTGTGAGTCACGGCTCTCTGTGAAAACGCCGTGGGTGTGGTGGGCTTCCACAGCGGAGTCTTTTATCTGTGTCCCGGGAGCTTGCGAGGGCACGCTGTGCGGTTTGGGTCACCGGGTCCAACCGGGGTCTAAATGTCAGGCCTGGCGCCCGGGGGATTGCGGTTCCTCCTCGACCGCCTTTCTTTTTCACGCTTTGTCAGGCCAGGGTGGGGTCCGGCCGATGAGTCATACGGCAGCTTCCTGTCACATGGGTGGGGTCCCGCTCGTGAGTCATCGAGCAACTTCCTGTCGTGTGGGTGGGGTCCCAGTCGTGAGTCATGAAGCAACTTCCTGTCAGGCGGGAACTGCGTGGCATCGACAGGGTGAGCGAAAGAAGGCCGTGTGTGGTCGTGGATGTAGTTATGGTGAAACCCTGACCACTGGCGACAAAAACACTCCAAACTTCTCTGGTACTTGTGGGAATGATCTAGAATGTTACTACTACTGTATGTAGGGAGGCAGAGACAGCTTCTGTCGTATGATTTGGTATACACCTTGGATGGCTTCACCAGAACAAGGGTTGAATTGTGGGTTTCTCCACACTGGATTTCAGGTTCCAATCCCAGTGGTGCTGTTTGTGCCACTAAAACTATAGTGAGATTCCCATTCTTATGTATGTGTCATCACACAACTGATTTTCCGTTTCTGATGATGAAATGTTAGACGGAGCGTTTTGGTAAGCACTTAATTGCCGGCTAATGCAGGGCTGAGATCGACTTTCTCCCTTTGATTTAATATCAAAGCTAAAGCTTTCTTTCTAATGGATAAAAGGTTGCAGAGAGAGGAAGCTAAGCCTCATGCATGAATGTGAATGCAGCTCAAACATGAACTCACCTCCATACAAAGAGAACTCTTATTTGTCTGTGAGGTTCCTGTTACTCCATGCTGATAAGGTAGTATGTTTAATGATGCCATGGGGCACGCTGTGTTTTGTACTTTATTACGTTTTGTTTTTTACTGATATGGACCGACGTGTCTGAAAGAAAGTTAAATTGTATTGTAAATTGTATTATTTGGAGGAAACTCAAAACCACAGAACTAGAATTTGAATTTACCAGTCATGAAAGAAAAGTGATTGAATAGAATATGGTTATTTTAACAGACCATTTCTCATAAAGATAGAAACTGGTACTGTCGACTTAAAGAGATTCCAAGGCATTGGTTGCCAGCATTGTTCTTTTTCAGCATTGCTGTGATACTGTGATGTCCTGGTTTATCTGCATAGTTATCTTTGCATGTTGTGGAAGTAATTAATCGTGTAAAAATGTAAAGACAGAAATCCACTTTCCTGAGCATGATATTTCTGCATTGATTCATTTCATTTCTGTTTATAAATGCATGACGATGTGGGGTAGTCATCTCTCAGTCTCCAGATGGAAGATGCAGTTATGACTCAGGCGTTCTTGGGTGTGTCAAGAGAAGGATTTTTTAAATTTTCTATCCGCATTTGTAATGGTGCGTCCTCCTTCACGGATGCCCATAAACAGTCAAGAATAATGCCGTCCCCAGGACTTTGCTGTGACATTAGGTTCATGTTCATTAGATAGCAGCCATGTGTCTCTGTTTTGAAAGTATACAGTAAATTAAGTTTTGGACTGCAGCAAGCCCAAAGCAGGTTGCCCCTCCATGTTTGTTTGGTGTGCTCTTAAGGACTGAGGCATGAACTCCAATACTATGAGGGATTTGTGCCTTGCTCCTTGAAACTGTGCTAAACCTTGCTTCTGATGTGAAGCCCACGGCCATACAGGAAATGGCATCACCCACAGCACAGCTGGATGAAAATCAGGGGCCTTTTTGGAAGATGACGTCAATTATTTTTTCACAGTGTCCTGAAACCCAAACTTAAACTTCTGCCAGGCTCGATGGGGACCAGTGGCATGACTGAAATCAATATCCGGGATTAAGCTCAGATTAGCGGTGTGTGAAAACGCCATTATTATTCATGTGTGTGAATAGAGGCCCTGTTATTTCAGCAGAAGCCTGGAGAGAGCATGCATTCTAACACTCTTCCTTTGCCAGGTCTCATTCGTCCAAATGATCAATTCTGCGTAAAAGCCTTGTTTTTTTTAGCTGACGGTTGAACTATTAAGGACTGTTCTTTCTGTTTGCTTTCTCATAGATTTATTTTCACATTGCGTTTTGCATGGTATACACATGCAGAAGTGGATAAAAAAAAGAAGAAGCAAGTGATTTATGAAATTCATAAATTCATTCATATTTTCATAATGGCACTATTCATAATGCTGGAAGTAATTGCCGCCTGTTTTCTGCGGTTAGCGGGACCTTGACCAAGTCTATAAATCTTGTGCAAAAATGACAGATGAGGATGGTGTCTTTTCTTTTCACACGTCTACATTTATTCATAAACCTGAGAGCGGGTACAGATGAAGACATGAAAATGGACAATAATTAATGACAGCAACAACAGGTGTTCTCCAATCTAACACTGTGTGCCATTGTCTTTTGAACTTCCGAGACTATGTTAGGACTACGCAAAAATGGCAGACATGTCAAGGATCACATCGCTCTTGTTCTTTAATCAACCTTTTGCAGTCAATTTCACTCCAATGCTGTAAATAAATAACACACTGATTGAAGATATAGCACAATTACCTTCCAGCAGTACTAATATTTGATTGGATGTTTATTCAATGTGTCTAAAGTTACAAATTAACAACGATGTATGAGTGCTTATACCGTGAAAGGAAAGTTACGGATTGACCTGTCTATACAGCTGTTGAAAGTAGAACTTTATCGCCATTTTTTAAGAGCAGAAAATAGAGGGAGATTGATGTTGTTTATATGCATGCAGGACAGCTTGTTAATTGCGTCTTGTACAAGGATACAAACAATATTGACACATTTAAGACAAATGGCCTTTCACTGAAACAAATGCCTAGTTTCAGGCAACAGTTTGGAGATTGGGGGGCCATGTTAAGGTGGTCGAAAGTGTAAGGAAAGTGTATAGTCTTCAGGTCGACATGGTTATAGTTACAGTGCAGAGATAGCCAGTTTGTATAATACCTCCTAGTATCCCAAGAGAACTCATTATATTCAGTTAATGTTTCATGTCAAGGCAATAAATTGAGCTGAATCGTTCCAATACATTGGACCTTGTAATGCAACATTTACATGTCTCTGATCAGCAGTTTCCCAAGAACAGATGATATTCGCCTTGGGATTAAACTGAAAATGGCCTTTTCAAAAAATAGCTGAAAGGCATTCACTTTCAAGAACCTATATTATGGCATTAATAATCTTTGTAAGACGTCATTAAGGAATGCTTATGTCTGTCCTTGTTTAAATGAATGCAGCATTGAGATTTTAATCAAGTCATACGTTAGTTCCCTGGCTTGTACAGAAATTAGACATTTATTTGCGGTAAAGGGGCATTTTTGTACATTTACATAAAAACCCTGCTTTAAAATGTGACTCATTTCCCCAGGTTTACAGACCCATAACCAACTTTGGCAGAAAAGCCAATCTGCTAACAGCTATATGAGATGGGTTCAACAGATGCTTTCCAAATTCAAATACAAAATGGCCTCAGTGATAGCAAATAATTGCCAGAACACTTTAGAGACAAAAAACAACAACAACAACAACAACTACAACAACAAAATAAATGAAAAGAAAGGGTATAGGGACAGGTTATCATTCAAACGGGACAGGGAATGACAGACTGAGACAAAGATAAAACTTGTTAGTAGAGATAAAAACTCCCATTGATGGAGTGCCAAGGGTGCCACCCAACACCTGTAGGTTGTGTACACAGGGAGGTGTTAGAGTCGGCCCGGAATCAACACTCTCCACGCCTCGTTGAGCGCCCTCCTTCTTGAGCAAGCTCCCACACATAAATCCCAACTGAGCGCCAGCCCAACGTGCCTGGAATCTAATTCAGGGATCTCTCATTTGCCCCGCTTCCAGTTCACCCGTAGTTTATTTGGGCTTTGTTTTGCTCCGGCTCTCCATTCATCAGGCTACGTGCATATCGCGGCTGTCACCGTTCGGAATGACAAACGATACTTATCCGTACTGACTTCTGCACTGTTTTCTTTGCCGTGTTGCCGATATTAACTTTGTATTTTGTGTAAATATCCGACAGCTTTGCCAAGAGTTGATGAATGTCATCTACAATGAAAACAAACCCAGTTGCAATGTTGCCTTTTTTTTCTTATACATAGGCTATGAACACAAATTTTCATTATTTGTACTTTATCATATTTAAACTGTAATGTAACTCATAGTAAGCCAACAGTTTCACGAAAAGAAAAAGTATATATTTTTGGATGAAAAGCACATTCTTGCGGATTTGCAGCACTGAACATGTAGGGCTGTCGGGGTTAACAGATGGAGCACTTGAAGTGCTTTTAAGTGTTTTAGTTGTTCTTTATTGCAAGCATCATAGACCTGGTTCTAAGGGTGTATTGGAAAACATCACTTGTCTTCAGCTCCATATGTGCAAAAATGTGTGAAGGTATCTTGCTATATTTGCTGTTTGTTATCTTTGCTTTCTGCACAGTGACAATGACCCTTTCTTATAACTGTGGGAATGGAATGCAGTGCAAGCACATCTAATGGAATTTTTTTCAGCTTACAAAAAATATTGCATGTTCTGAAATAAATAGTTAATGTTTGCAAGTGCAGCACACAGGAAAGTAGGCAATTTTCCTATTAAGCAGGTTATAATGAACACTCCTACTAAACTGGCCTATGGTCAGTAAAGACCTATTTACAAGCTGATGTATTTTACAACCAAACTTTAAATACATTTTCCTCCTTCTCGTTCTGCAGAGCAGACTAGCCAAACCCCAGCAGATCTTAGTTTCTCCCCTGTACTGTTTGTTTTGCCTGTACTTTTTCTAGTGGCAACAGTAGGATATAGGACAGAACCAGCCACATTAGCGTTACGCTACCTCCGCCTTATACGTTCAACACGATGCCCTGTCCGTCCTGTGTTCGCGTTTCCAACCTAATGGAACCACAGCGAGACCTGGCTCTGCTCACAGCGCCACCTGCTGCTGGGGGTCCTTCACTGCGGCTCGCCGGACGCGTCCGTGGCGATGAACTTGATCTCGGCGTTGGCCGTGCGGGACGTCACGCTGCTGTCCCTCACCTTCTGCTTGAACAGGAAGGGGAAGGCCTTCTTGAAGGACTTGCGGAAGCCGGCACCCATGAACCCGTAGACGATGGGGTTGATGGAGGAGTTGGCGTAGGACATGCAGTTGGCCCAGGTCTTGATCTTGTAGGTGGTGTAGTTGTCCTTGTAGTCGGGATAGAAGGACTGGAACAGGATAAAGAGCTGAATGGGGCCCCAGCAGATGGTGAATAGAAGGACAATCACCACCACCATCCTGGAGATCTTGCTCCTGATGGCGATGGTCCGCTCGGAGAGGAGGTGGACCTGCGGGGCGGCAAATTGAAGAGTTTCCTCCTTTACTTCTATTTGTCTGATCTTCAAGAGTAATTCTGCTGAAATGTTCACACATATAAAGACTTAAATGTTCGTATGAGCTAAGTTAAGGAAAAATGTTGACTGGATCGGACCTATTGCTTCAGCTTTAATTTTAGTCATCTAAATATCCATTGGCAAATGTCCAGATGAACTGTGTTTTGCTGAAAGGCCCAATATTTATTTAAAAAATGTTTATTTTCTCGAGCCTTTATTGAACAAGGTTAGTCTCAAGGAGATTATTTTCCTTCTGCAAGATGAGCATCAGCACAGTTTATCACAAGACATCAAAAGGTTACACAAGAACAGCAAATGCAGTACAAACACTAAATACTCTCAGAAGCACTTTCATTCGTCTGCAAAATGACCATTCATTATCCTTTTTGTCATTTTATGAGTGAAACACTTTGCCTAGTTTAAGTGTTTTCTGTAAGTTCTTCTTTGATGAAGGTGCATTATGATTACGACTATTTTTCATTCCTCAATCCATGACCATGGTGCTGTAAATAAAATGTAAAAAACTGTCAAGGAAGGGCTTAATGTTGATGATCAAAAAGAAAACGACCAAAATGTTTTTTCCCGCCTATAAAGACCCAGCAGGAAGTTAGAAGCAACCCCAGCGGGGGAAGCCATGTGACCTCCATACCTGGTAGTTATTGTCCACAGGCACGACCGCGGGCTGACCGACCCTCTTCAGCATGAAGGAGTAGCAGAGTGAGATGGTGAGAACAGGCAAGAGGTAGACGGCGATGAACTGGTAGAGGATGAAGGCCTTCTCGTGGGCCTTTGAGGGGAATTCCTCCGAGCAGTAGTGCCGTGGGCCGTACCAGTAGCCCTCCTCGATACGCTGGTACAGGAAGATGGGCGTGGAGAGGATGAAGGAGCCTTGATCAAAAAGGAACTCGGTCAGTGCAGAGAAAGTGACAGCCGATTGGATGCCATGTTGCTATGGCAATTCATGTTTAGAAGATGCAGTGTAACTAATAAAAGCGCATACAAAAAAACTTTAGGCAGTGTAGAGGTACTGAAAAGACATTAGGGTAATGACCAATTGAATCCACACAATAGCCTACAGTTTCTCTATTAAGGATCAAATGAGGCTGCATAATTATGTAAGGAAATCATATTATGTGTAAAGTTCATTGAAACAACAATAATAACTAATAATTTTTCAAAATAATTTTTCTGGTTGCTTTGGAAAAAACGCAATTTAAATTGCAATATAGTGTTTGGAACACAATTGTATATATATATATATATATATATATATATATATATATATTATACAGTGCTTTAACACCAATTTACCGCCTTGTACATAAAGCTACTAAAAACAACACCATCGACCCACATACAAAACCTTTTGAAGCGCTGCAATAAATATACCGTGTGCTGCGCATACAGGTAATTTATTCTCTCATGAATATCCATTTGAAATTCTTCAAGAGGAAAATATGTCAGGCAGGCACACGAAAAGATAATAACCCGGGGCCTATTTGCAGTGTTCTCCAGGATGAAGTGGCACAGGGGAATTTAAGCGTTTACCTGGAGCGGCGGCCATTTTGCCTTCATTAAGCCGGAGAGGCGCGTGTGCCGCCGGCCTGTGTGAACGCCTTACCGATCCAGATGCAGACGCTGACCAGCATGGCGACGCGGGGCGTGCGGTGCCGCAGGGATTTCAGCGGGTACACCGTGGCGTAGCAGCGGTCCCCACTCATGGCGGTCAGGGTGATGCAGGTGGCCTGGACGGTGACCTGGAGGAAGAGCGCGATGTCTTCATACCTCTGAGCCCTTATCTAGTTTTTTTTTCCAATCCACTTTGTAGGTAAACAAAGCTTTAGGTTTACTTTTGTGTCAGGAAAGCATTTAGGTACACTTTTGGGCTTATTAAGCATTAGGTACGCTTTTGGGTTTATTACTTACCACTACTCTAGTGTAGTGGTTAAGGTAAATGCAAGGTCAGTGGTCTAATCCTGGTGTAGCCACAATAAGATCCGCACAGCTGTTGGGCCCTTGAGCAAGGCCCTTAACCCTACATTGCTCCAGGGGAGGATTGTCTCCTGCTTAGTCTAATCAACTGTGCGTCGCTCTGGATGAGAGCGTCTGCCAAATGCCAATAATGTAAATTATGTTATTTTGTTTACACGTTTAAAATATTTCGTCATGTTATGCTATGTTATGTATTTATCACAATAACCAATGTACGTAAATAAATAATTTCCAATGAACCTGGCCAAGTTTAATGGCCAGGGCCAGCTTTTAATGCTGAGTGCTTTTCTCACAGGGTGCACAGAAAGGGGGTTACGGCATTGACAGAAGCTGTTAAAGCCTCCGTACAGTAAGGAAAGAGACGGACATCAGTTTCTTTCTATTGAAAGTTCAACACACAGGAAATGTCTGTTCAACAAAGACAGCAAGAGAGTAAATGCACTACAGAACTCACATAGAAAAAATTGTGCTTTAAAGCTACAACACCGCATTCACTGAGCCACATGTTCAGTGCCGTGGTGCAAAGTAAAAGAACAAAGCTTTCCTATTATCTTTTTTCCACGTTTTCTGATGAGAGGAATTTGTCTATGATTCTTCTTCCCCACTGTGCACTGTATAAACACACAGTGATATTTGAATGTGTGTGGGAGCTGGCTATTAATTAAACCAGAGCTCTGATTCAATAACTGATACTGTACAAACCTCAGAAAAGAGTGATTTCTGCCTGTTGGAATAATTAACACTCCCCACTCTCACAAGTATGTAATACTCTTGTTCCCTGCTCTCTAATTAGCAGCCTGTATGTGCTATCCATACAAATATGAATCTACTTCTGAAACTGGTTAGCTCTGAAGGACAGGTGCTTGTGAAAGATGGAGTGATTAGTCCTAGCAGATGTCGGCTTTGGGGTAGCATATGTTTCCTATTCCATACTCTGCTCTCCATCCGTACTTGAACCCTCGAAGAATGAGTGTGTTATTCACATTGAATTATTAAAAATTTACTGAACTAAAATTTACTGAACCCCCCCCCCCCGAATCCCACCTATGAGATGCCCTGTCCTCCAGTATTCTATATATCGATTAATTTCTCATTTGCGAAGCAGATGGAGGCCAGACAAAATTGTTTTTACATTTGACAAAAACACTGTCTAGAATCTCATTGAAAAGCCATCTCCTTCTGACTACTGAGACACTGAGTTTCTGTTCGGTTCAGAGGAATGACTGCCCCCTAGTGGCCCACCAAGACCACTTCAAACAACAACATGATTTTTGAAAGCAAACTCCACAGCACACTAATCATGGACAATCTCTATCTTCAGACAACTGGTGAGCATGGATTACACATTAGTATGAGGAGCATATAGTAGTCTAAAGTGTAGGAATGTCACACACAAAAGACCCTTACACAAAGAGCATTTTTATTCTGCTGCAGCTCTGGAAATGTTAAAATGCGAAGCGCTTCACAGGCTTTAGATCACCCTATTTTCAGACTAAAGGCCAGAAAGCGCTCACTCAGAATAACGAAATCCCATGACAGGAGTGCAGAAGCATTGGTTTGATTTCCTGTCAATGTCTTTAAAATGCTTTCCTCCTGAACTCCTGAACTCACCCCGTGGCTGTGTCTATGAGAAATTTTGAAACGGCACTGAAATATATATACAGTAGGAGGGAGAGTATCAGTGTAGAGCAGGACTGGCAAATCCCATCACTGCAGAACCATATTTTCATTTTGCAGAGTACAATTACCCAGGCCACGTTAGCTAATTAGCTGAATACCCTTATGCTGGTTTAATCATAAATTAGACCACATGAGATAATTAATGTTGGGCCACTGGAGCCGTCTTCAACTGTCATTCATTAACTTATCAAGAAATATAGATTTAAATATCAATTAGTAAAAGATTGAGCTAATTAAATCATTAAGAACAGAAATTCAGAAACAAGTATGGCCTCATCTAGAGGAATCCAGGATCAGGAAACTCAGTGCTGCTTTCAGAAAGAACACACAGACTCCAACAACCAATAGAGAGGAAACTGTCATTTCTAACTGTCAGACAGAGGAGCACAATGAACGGTCATGCCTCTCAGAGGATAAAGATGGCTGGTCATTTTTCATCTCAAGCCTTTTAAAAGTCAAGCCTAGTGCCACTGGATGTTTTAGCAGAGTAGTTCAGGTTAAGTACTCTGCTCAAGGGCACAGCACCAAGCACTAGCAAGGACTTGATCTTGCACCCCTAGCCCGCCCACATACACACATACACTCTCACACACATACACTCACACATGCACTCACACACACCACACACACATACACTCTTACGCACACACACCACACATGCATACGTACACGCACACACTCTCTCACACACACATACACTCACATATGCAGACACCGCACACATACACGCATGCGCACACACACACACACACACACACACAAACACAGACACACATACACTCTCACACACACACACTCTCACACACATACACTCTTACACACAGACACACACACATACATATACACTCACACATACACTCTTACACACACACCACACACACATACATGCACACACACAGACCCACACACACACACATACACTCTTACACACACACACACACACACACACACACACATATATACACTCTTACACACACACCACACACACATACATGCACACACACACATACACACATACACTCTTACACACACACCACACACACATACATGCACACACACAGAGTTTCTGATTGTGGTTCATGCTTCACTACTTCTTGCCGGTTGTACCATGATAAAGAGGCACGGGACAATGGCTATTGACCCATGCCCACGGCAACATACCTTGAAAACTCTTTCAAATACATTTAAAATATTTTCCTGGAAAAATGGTGGAGGTAAACTTTGTAAAAGTTCATGAGAATTGTTCTGCAATCAAGTTGCTCACATTAAATAAAACATTTAAAGTACTCTATTATGAGGTGCTAAACTATTAGCAATTGAAATGCTTTTTCCATCATGCACTTGAGGTGTTCTAATCCATTTTGAAGACTGGAGCTGCTCACCATGTCGAGCTGAGAGCCCACTTATGAGAACTGCTTTGTTCTCAGAATTGAGTCCCTTTGAAATATTAATTTTCAACGACCTGCAGTTAACCTATTCAAATGACTGATGGCCCAGTGGATGTGCCAGTGAGTCAGATTAGAAGAAACCAGCAAATTACAGACAGCAAATGACCAGCTGAAGCCAGGTAAAAATGATAATCACCCCAATCTTCAGCTGTAAAGACAATTGCCTTCCTATTTTACCGACTCCAAGCCATGCTCAAAGCTTTCTTTAAAAATTCAAAGCAGAACGTGTTTTAATTTAAATGTGATGAGTCATAAAATGTATTGGAGGGAAAAATAAATAATTCAACAAAGCCTACAGCCAAGGATTCATTTTGCACATTTTTATTTTTTGTTAAATGTTGAACAGAGGAGATGGTGAAGCAACAGGCATGATGGTCCAGTTTTTTTTAGCCAATCAAAGCACCTACTATGTAATGGGTCTACTATGTAAAGGTAATCAGACAACTGGCTAAATGTGTTATCCTGCGTGTAGATCTCCCTGTATGCAGCGTCAACAGATCAAGAGATCATATTATTTGCAATTCCAATTGTAACCCACACTGCTGAGGTGCCCAACTTTGAACTTCCATTTGATCTTCCAATTACTCCATTTTCAAGCAAAAGCAGGGAAACTACATTCAATTTATATTTAATACCATTAGATTTCAGTATAGTCTTTGACAGTTATCACGGTCACTCTTCAGGGTGAAAAGTGAACCGTGATTTCATTTGAATATCGTTCGAATATCAACACAAAATAATATACAGAGACATCAGATGCGTCAAAATATAATACAGTAAAATACAAGGTCAAAAGATCTTTTTTGAGTTACTTTATTATGCACAATGTGTGGGAATGATAATAACAAACTGTATTCATTTTCTTTTGGATTTGACATCTGTGACCCAAGAATTTTAATGAAGGTTAGGAACAAGCGCTTATATACCAGTACTTTGATAGCACGCTGTTTAATCTTTCTTTACATAAAAAGTAAGAACTGGTGCTCCCTGCTGAGTTTGAAATGCAATTTGTCCTTGGAAATCTTTTCTTTTGAAATTTTTAAATGCATCTGTTCTGCCAGTTGTGTAATGACCACAGAGAATATTGGGCTGTAAAATCCAAAGCAAATCATTAATCTGATTTATGTGGGCTCATAAGAATGTATTACATTGAATATGGGATATTGCGTTCTTCAATATTTTACTCATATATATTTAAAGTCAACTAAATTGTCTGCCTCTGGGGTTTTGTCAAGAAGAGGGTGAAGAGCAGGAACAATTAAAGGCAAGGGGAAGAGAAGAAGAAGAAGAGGAGGAGGAGGAAGAGGAGGTGGAGGAAGAACAGGAGGAGGATGAGAAGAAGAAGGAGTCAGAGGCAGAGAAGAAGAAGAAGAAGAAGAAGAAGAAGAAGAAGAAGAAAGGAGGAGTAGGAGCAAGATCAAGATTTTTATGTGATAGGATTGATGCCAACAAGACAACTGATCATCACAACACCATCACATTTCAGCTGTGCTGTTATCACATTAAACTGACTGCAGCTTTGTGCTTTGAACAGACGTTTGAAAACGTCAGTAAACAAGGCAGTAGTAAGTAGTGATCACGGTTTCTAACGTTGTCCTGTCACGTTGCGTCAGATTACTGCTACAGCACATACCTGCTGGAGAAAGGCAACAAACTTGCACATGAAGTCCCCGAAGATCCAGCTGGGCAGGGGGTAGAGTGTGGCTGTGAAGGGGACGCAGCACACCAGGAAGATGATGTCTGTCGCCGCCAGGTTAGCTGGAGAGGAGAACGCAGGTAGGGGATCAACATTGGGGCTCTGAAACCATTTTAAATATGAATGAGGTTGAAGTACACATCACTAGGGCAGTATGTTCCATCTCCTACAGTATAAACCTGCCTCTCCCTGTTCCCTTGACTGGGGAGTTTCTTTTACCTCATGTGCTTGCAAACAAATAAATAAATGGCATGATGAAACTGACTTAATTGATTTCTTATTTCTCTGCCAGAAAGAAATGCACCAAACTGCATACATAATGCAGCCCTAAAACCATGGCTGTGGATCTCTGGACATAAAAATATCCACTTGTAAAAAATACCACGTACTGTTGTGAAAATGTCTATGAATTATTAAGAGATTGCATCGCACAACCAAAACACGGTAAACTTGGCTGTGATTGATCCTTTATTTATTTTACTGGGCAAAACATCTGGACATTGCAATTTATAAAAATGTTTCTGTGATGTTTCTGATTTTTCCAAAGTCACGTTGCTGGACATAATGTAATCTTCACACAGACGAGCCACAAAAATGACTGTGAAGGTAAAAATGGAGGCTAAAATTGAAAATGGCAGAACTAATTTTTTCCCAGAAAGAGACTTCCACATGCATTTTTAAAACAACACATTTCTTTTTAAAATCTCTCATTTATTCGTCCTCTGTAGGCCATTACGGCTCACTGCTGGAAAACAGAGCGTGACAACAGCTGCTTCACAAAAATCAGAGTGTGTGACAGACTGGGATTGCTTAGTCACTGCTGGGTGATTTCATAAATGGGGCAAATATATAAAAAATGATTAAATATATGGATATTCATTTACAATAACTATTTCTGTCTTATTCAGACTCCTTCTAGCCTATCTCTATACTTCATCTTGCAATCAAATCAATACATGGCATAACTTTTCCCAGAAGACCCACTGCAAGTCTCATCAAAGATGGTAAAGGAAGTTAGAGAGCAATCTCAGCTATCAGCTCCTATTCCACATCAGCCTAGCTGTAGGAGAAGCCGTAGAAGTGCCGTGAGTATGCTTAGTTACATACGTTTACCATTCCTCTCTGAGATAAGCATTCGATTTCAAGACACTGCGCATGCGCAATCGCAAACAACTGCTATGCTTTCCCCAAATAAACCTTTCACATAGTACCTAACAACCTAGGCTATCCAGCAGCCCTTGCAAACCCGATGAGGACCCAAAAAGTACGGAGCAATGGCTAATGATAAGAAACTCTCCCTTAGGGACCCATTGTACAAACAGGGCTGAAGTCTGCATAATCAGATTTAAGCACAGAACAATTTAGCCTCGAGGTTGAACCTCTCTATTTTTCCTCTCTGGTCCCATCCTGTGGATCTCTAAATTCCATACACAGTGTTTGATCCCAGTGCGAACATCCAGTGCTTGGTCTGTGCAAATCTCGACATATAGTTAACATATAGTTATAAGTCTTCTACCCCCTATATTTTAGATATTCAGTTATCAGCATGATGTCAATAGTTGAAAAGTTCCCTTGAAGACCACGCTTAAGCAACGCTTAAGGCCATTTTAATGTCTATTCTTTGAAAAGAGCTCCTGTCGGGCAGGAGAAGATGCTGTATCTCTGTTGTATAATACTGCTCTGTCTTCCCTCTCATGGTGAGCAATCATGAAAATGGAGCGGGCACAAAAGCCAGGATCAGGCTGATTCACCAGTCCCCCCCCCCCCCCCCCCCCCACACACACACACACTCTGAGACCGGTCTGCAGCTGATGTCCTCCTGTGCTCCTCCAGGCTGGGGGCTCACATGTCCTATTTCAGCCGTAACCACGGGAGACCTGTTATCGCCTTGCGATTCCAGTTGTGTTTGTTTTCGCCTTTTTGATTCAGGATTTAGAATAAAGGACACAGTTGCAGTTGGGTTTGGTAATCCTTTAAACAGATGCAGGCGTAATGGCTGGGGTTACTGGTTTGCCTAATTGCGATATTTTATTAATGGTCATTGCATTATGCATTTTGTGTTGCTTCTTTTGATTATTTTTGCATTAGTTATGAGCATCTGCTGCAGTCTTAATGCAATATATGTATAATGCTGGTGACTACACATACACAAGTCCATGTGTCTTCTCCTGTTAGGTATAAGATCATTAGACAGCCACAATATTAAGCTACAGATGTCCATTTTTCAGGTTCAGTAAATTGTGTTTTCATTGTTTTAAACCCAGATAAAAACATTCATTACTTTAGTGTATTACCCACTCTATACAACAGACTACTGGGGAAAATCTACTCCAGTAGTTACTGGACATAACGTAATCTTCACACATCTACAAAAAACATTAATCTCAACTAATGAGAGAAAAAGCCTTGCTTAGTTTTTTCCTACTAGCTCATTTCCATCTGCAGTCCAAGGGCAGGTAGATATAAACAAGTTTCTATGAAGACGTATTAGAGCAGGGGGAAGTCATAACCAAGCTTGCGGCGTGGCACGAGTTTGACCCAGGACAGCTTCACAGTGCTGGGAGTCAAATGCATCATTCTCAAAGCCCCGGGCGTCACACTCACCGATGTAGAAGTTGGTGGCGGTCCTCATCTGCCTGTGCTTGGAGATCACGTAGATGACCAGGGAGTTCCCGATCAGCCCCACCAGCATGATAAGCGAGAAGAAGAGAGGGACCAGCCAGGCGTCCGTCAGGAACGGGTGCTCCCCCTCCTCCCCTCCGTCCAGGGAGGAGTTCGCCTCCGACAGGTTGTACAGGAGGTCCGTGGCATTCCACATTTCAGCGGGAGAAAGAGGGATACGCCTCGGAAGCTAAGAAAGAATTTAACACGCAGATACGCAGTGGCTAGCGGTCAGCAAAGGTCTGCCCCTTCAACTTGCGGATAAACATTCACTGAGGTGTGAAGTAATTTCATCAAATCCTTAACGAGACAGAAATGTCAGAACACGCCCCATACTCCTAGGGGTCTTTCTGTATCACTTAAAACAAGGAGCAAAAAAAAAATCAAAAATCCACACGCAAGATTTTAGCTAGCACCTCCTAGTATTGTCTCTGGCCTCATTGAAAGCATTGAGTCCGCTCCGATGTTCCTTCTGAAGGACGAGATCCCGCAGGCTTTATACTGAGTGCGTTCACACGTGGGCTCGGGAGCGTGGAGGAGAGAAAAAAACAACCCGTGTCAGGTCTCCTAGCAACATTTTTCCAATCCAGAGTTTCATCCCTCATTCGCGGCCACTCCGCGGGCATTTTTGCAAACGGAGGCTGTCTCGAAAAACATTGCTGAGACGTGTAATTCCTCAGTGCGTTAACCCCTCAAGTCTCACCCCTGTAGGTTTATTCTGCAATCATTTCTTTTTTTTTCAAGGTGTCATTTTTAATCACTATGGTAGCAGGATATGCCATTTGAAAGCATTAAAACTCATGGTTCTCTCTGTGTAACCTATTTTAAAATGCCATTGCTTTAGCCACAACAGTTCCTTATTTTGTAACATGTGGGTGGCAAAACAAGGATAGGGGAACCTCATATTCTCCGCATTTTCGAAATCTATACGCTTCAAGGTAATGTCAGGGTCATTTTCACGGCAAGGGTCCAGCCAACCGAATGCATAATAGTTTCTCATTCTAAAAGCCACAATAATCTGTATCCACTGAAAAACAGAAAATATTTTCAGCGAGAAAAAAAGATTCCATTTCCTCTGCGTCTGAGATTCTGTAACTTTGTTTTAGTAATATTTGGAGTAATTCTCCAAAGGATTACCTTTCAGAACCCCCAAAGGGTTACCTTTCAGAAGACTCCTTATGCCTTTGACAGGATTATGCCTGGAGTCAAAGGGGTTACAGAATACTAACCATTTTATTTTTGGTATGTCATTGTCAAGCTTGTGTATAGAACGGGGGGGGGGGGGGGGGGGGGGCGATACTTAAGGGGTTAAAGATTCATTTGTTTGCTGTTATAGAAGTGCTGGAAGTAATTCTGTAATTGCCATACAACAATATTGCACTGCCTCTATTTCTCACAACGGAAGATGTAGAGCTTAAAACCTGAATCAATGTTATTTATCACAGTATGTTTCAAGCTGAAATTAAAATGGTTGTTTGTGCACCTCAGACCGCAAAGGGCCACCCCATGACTACATATGAAGATAGATTTGTTGTCTTTGTAATTATCTGAAGACAAATACACAACACAACAGGCTGAATAATACGTAACTGCATGCCACAGCCTGAGAAACAATGAGCAGGCCACTCCACCATCACCTTGCCCCTAGGAAATAGCATGCATTGTCTATTTTTCATTTTATTTATTAACTCATTTATTGTTGTTGTTTGTGTAATGCCATTGTTGGGAGGGCCCAGGGTCCAGGCACCCCATAGTGGTTAGTGTTGTGCATTGGTACTCTTCACCTGGTTGTTGTTGCTACTGTTGTCCTCTTATGTGCTTTGGCTGCTTTGGCAGTATTATGCTGATGTGAGGCCAATAAAGCTTGTTTGAACTGAATTGAAATGGAGAGGTCAGCGATAGATAGCAATTGCCAATGTATCAATGCATCTTCCTCCACGAATCAGCAGGGCTGTATGTCTCCCTCATATCCTCCTAAATACTGATATTCATGTTTCTTCCCCTGTACACTCTCAGAAAAGAAAGATTATTTGACTTGTCTCCATGGAGAAACCCTAGTATAGCTCTTTATGGAACTCTCTATCATACATGTGAAGTGTGAAAACTCCCAGACAAAGAACCATTTTGCCCAACAAAGAACCCTGGAAAGAAAGAGTTCTTCTATGGAATCATAGAGGTCCATTTGGAACCATTTTTTTTTTGAGAGTGTAGGTCTGGTCTTACACATCTCAAGAACCTTACATTGTACTATGCTGAAACCTACACTATAACGGTCATTTAATAAATTGAATATTTTCGCTACGATATGTCATTGAAGACACTTGTATTATGTCAAAGAAATGAGGTACTAAAAACATAAAAGTATATAAGGTTGAATTAATCACTGGCATTGAGGAAGCCCTTGCTAACAAAAGAAATACTAAGAGAGGAAGATTCAGCAGTGGTGACCCTGGGTATGTGCCCAAGTGTATCTAGATGCATCATATGCGGTTAACTGGAGGGGTGTAGCCTATCCCAGCATGCAGCTGGGTGAAAGGCAGGATTAAGGAATGCACACCATTCACTCGCAGACTCGTAACTACAGTAGGAGCAATTTCGCTTCCAATTACCGTACTGTGTTTGGACTATGGGAGGAACCCCACATGGACACAGGGAGAACATGCAAACTCCACAGAGAAAGGCCCTGACTGGGACAATCAGCAGTCCATCCGAATCCAATCAAGTTACAGAAGCCACTTATCCTGTTCTTTCTCTTTCTCTCTCTCTCTCTCTTCCTCAGGAGATACTTTTCTCTGCCTTAGCATTTCAGGATACTTTTTTACAAACCGCTCCTCGGAGTCCTAATCGCTGTTATATCAGTGCAGAAGCAATCTGAGCCGACAGAGACATCGCCGTTCTGCGCAGTCTTCTGCTTAGGCTTGCTTATATTCACAGCCGTATGTACGCCCGGTGTCAAATTGCTACTTGATTTGCACTTAAATGGAGTCGGTTTCCGTGAAAGCAATCCATGTCGGAACTCTTCAGCTGGGCCTAACTGGCTTGTGCTTCGCGAAAAGGAATAGGAAAATATTCCTCTGGTGTTTTATCAATGAGGCACGGAATACATCTTTCATGTTTTTTCTTCTCTGTATGTGTGAGGGGTTTTTTAACCATCAAAAACCAAATATTTTCCTGAAAACATCTGGCAAGAGCCGCGTATGGCAGCAGGAGCAGTGGCATAATTCCGAGAATTCCTTCAGGATTTTGTAGTCCGTGGCTTTCCAAAGGGGACGTTAAAACAAAGGTCCATGGACAACCCGCCATGCATCATAAAGCGGGCTAAAAGAAGTGTTACCCCTCTCCTTCTTACCAATGTCTGCAATGTTCAGGGTGTCTCACACAGATACACACACACATGTAAACACACACAGACGTCATATACACACATACAGTATAAACAAACATAAGTACACATAAGCACACATACACTCACATATACAGTATAAACACAGAGAGACACATACCTGCATGCATACACACATACATGAATACACAGGGGCAGCCTGTAGTCTAGTGATTAAGGTACATACATGACAAGGTAGGCAGTTCAATCCCCGACATAGCCACGATAAGATCCACACAGCTGTTGGGTCCTTGAGCAAGGCCCCTCATGGCTTGGGGGGGTTTGTCCCCTGTTTAGTCTATTCAACTGTAAGTTGCTTTTGACACACAGTCAGTGTCACATCCAAGGAAGTGTTTGCCTGTGGTTTTGTTAGGTACAATAAAAATCATTAAAATACTCTCTATTGCTTTGCCATATTTTTATTCAGTGAACAGTGCCTAGGGGTTGAATTCACCTCTATATGCCTCAGTACACTTAGATTGCACATTGTGCTGTGTACTCCATTAAAAGGAAATGCTGTAGGGCTATTATTGCTGTGGCATTTAACTTTTTTACTTGAACTGTTTCAGAACAAACAGTTGCTTTTAGAGAACAGTTCGTTTTCCGAAGTTCATTTTTATTTGTGATGAGAAAATGAAGTGAAATGCGGAGACCAACAGCAACAGGTGACATCGTGAAAAAACTCTGAAGTGGATCATTAACAGCAAGCAGGGAAACGTATTATTATATCTCTCGAAAGAAAAAAGGCTTCTGATTAACCCCCGAACGCGATTTTAATCTAACGTTTGTCTTGTGTCGATGAGCGTGGAGTGTGGAGTGGCTGTTTCGGCGATGCTTCGATCAAGGTTGCGGCCATTTCAAATTGATGTGAAGAGGAGGGACGGCCGCAGAGGTGCCCTTCCTCATTGTGAGGCGGCGAATGTTCCTCGCGTGCTCAGACTAATTCCTCTTTCCTCTCACGCATTTCAAACTCTGCAATTATATTGTTGCAGAAGCAGTGACCTGGCCAGGGACCAGGTGTCTTCTGTATTCAGTGTTGCTTGCGGAGCTCCCTCCAGCCAGCTAACAGCCCTCCAGAGGAGCTTCTGCCTCAGCATAATCGACTGGCCTCGGCGAGGGAGGGAGGAAGGGGAGAATGCACACCGACATACCGACACGCCGGAGAATAGTAAAAAGAAAGGTGTATTCTTGCAGGCTAGACGCTCGCAGAAGTAAAGCCATGAGCACAATCCACAGTCCCCCGAGCGGCAGAAAGGTGAGCCGTGCTAGCCGCCCGTTCAGCTCGGAATGCAGCCAGACTGCAGGGGCGTCGTGTCATGGTCACTTCTGCCTTTGACGGGTAAAGGCCCACAAAAGGCTCTGGTGGGGGGGGGGGGGGTAGTTTTGAGTGGGGGGCGGGGCTCTTATTTGAGTGAGTGGAGTGCCATTTGACTTTTTTTTACTGGAAATGTTTGCGAACAAACAGTTGCTGTTAGAGAAGAGTTCGTTTTCCGAAGTTCATTTTCATTTGTGATGAGACATTAAATACACTCACTGAGCACTTTATTAGGTATTTATTAGACTTGTTTTTTTTGCTTATTAAGTCTTCTGCTGCTGTAGCCTATCCACTGAGTGGTTTGACGTGTTGTGTGTTCAGAGATGCTCTTCTCCATACCTCTGTTGCATGGCGTGGTTATTTGGGTTACTGCCACCTTCCTGTCAGGTTTGACCAGTCTGGCCATTCTCCTCTGATCTCTCTCATTAACAAGGCATTCATGCCCACAGAACTACTGCTCACTGGACGTTTTTTGCACCATTTTTTGCAAACTCTAGAGACTAGTGTGCATGAAAACCCCAGGAGATCAGCAGTTTCTCACATATTCAAACCACCCTGTCTGCCACCAACAATCATTTCACGGTCAAAGCCACTTCGATCACATTTTTTTCAGCATTCTGATGGTTAACTGAATGTTATCGGAAGCTCCTGACCTGTATCTGCATGGTTGTATGCATTGCTCGGCTGCCGCACAATTGACTGATTAGATAATCACATGAATTAATAGATGTGTTCCTAATAAAGTGCTCAGTGAGTATATATTGGAAGCGGAGGTGGCTCGAGTCACGGACACTCGTGAGCAGTCGCCAAACTTGCCCAGATAAAGCTTTATGCATCCTCGGGGGTCCGCACTGGCAACATTATGTTATTATCAGCATCAGCGTGGCTGTGTCTCCCGGTTCCGTGCACACCCACTACGTGGACGCGCCCACGTAGAAATAACAGCAGCACGACAAAAGTTTCGGATGATATCGGTTTGCTGTGGAGACGCGACTGCGACTTGCTTTATTTTTAGTCATGGAAAAATAATACATTTCTGCTGCAACCTCCCTCCCCTCCTTATTTCCAGCTCAATTTTCTGCACAGCCCTGTATTCACAAATTAGAGCGTTGGGTTCATGATCACAATCATTCAGTGTCAAAAAACTAATATGCGACAAACAATGGTGACGTAATACTGTGAGAAAACAAAGCAGCCCAAAGCAGTTCAATTAATCAAACGTGGCTTTGCAGACATGGATCAAAGCTTCCACTAAACACCACACTTCACTACACTTCTAATGAGCTGTTTTTCACCACGGTTTCCATAGAGATTCCTACCATAGAGTTTACATGTATGTAGTAGGGCACTATTCGGAAGAGATTGTTTTCCTGAACAGTGTCTGAAATGTAATTACTACATGTCATTTCATGCAGCGGTAATAATGGGATTGGAATCCCAGTTGTTTCTCCTTAAAATTGGAGGTGAGATTCAGTAAGTCTCCGGTTGTGTGCATCGCGTAAGGTCACGTGATGACTCTTGTGTAAAGATGGCTGTGTAAAGATCTGAGCAGTTTGCCTGGTCTTCATTTATTTATTTTAGTTATTTATTTTTACATCTAATGATTATGGGGCGGCACGGATGGTGCAGTGGGTAGCACTGCCGCCTCACAGCAAGGAGGTCCTGGGTTTGAATCCCCGTCGGCCGGGGCCTCTCTGTGCGGAGTTTGCATGTTCTCCCCGTGTCTGCGTGGGTTTCCTCCGGGTACTCCGGTTTCCTCCCACAGTCCAAAGACATGCAGGTTAGGCTGATTGGAGAGTCTAAATTGCCCGTGGGTATGAGTGTGTGAGTGAATGGTGTGTGTGCCCTTGATGGACTGGCGACCTGTCCAGGGTGTATTCCTGCCTTTCGCCCAATGTATGCTGGGATAGGCTCCAGCCCCCTGCGACCCTGTTCAGGATAAGCGGGTTCAGATGATGGATGGATGGATGGATTATGGGATCTGAGCGGGCATTATGAATGGTTTTTATGTTACCCATGACATGACATGATACCCCCAGGAGCAACATAAATGGCAAACAGATAAAATGTATGGGAGTTAGGGTTAGGCAAATTTAACTTCTGATATGGCTTGGATAGCAAAGTAGAATTCGATTATTTTATTAAGTGGCAGAAATGATGTATGAAGGATTCATTATGGTAAGGATCTGTTATGTTGTCACCCCACTTTGTATAAAATAACAGTGAGTTTGATCTCGGGTGAAACTGGTGACAATCTACACGCCCTCATCACATTCAGACTGCACAAACTGTAAGTGCTTCTAGGTAGATCCTTATCTCCACACTTCTCATACAAAGAAAGGTCATGATTCTGAATACGCGATGTATTCTGCAGTTAATTTAAATGACAATCAGCTGTTGCAACGAGAAGGAAATTGCAGTTCTCTCAAAGGAGAGATTGAACCAGCTCCCAGAGACTGAAAAGCAATTTAAAGATTTGAAATCTTTGAAATTGCTAACAATATTAATCAAACGGAATCCGTGTCTTCATTTGACGGATGAACACAGGGTGTCTATGTTCATCCATCCATCCATCCATCTACTCTACAGGGTGACATGGCTCAGGCAGTAAGAGCAGTCGTCTGGCAGTTGGAGGGTTGCCGGTTCGATCCCCCGCCCGGGCTGTGTCGAAGTGTCCCTGAGCAAGACACCTAATCCCCAAATGCTCCTGACGAGCTGGTCGGCACCTTGCATGGCAGCCAATCGCCGTTGGTGTGTGACTGGATGAATGAGACACATTAATTGTACAGTGCTTTGGATAAAGGCGCTATATAAATTCCAACCATTTACCATTTACTCCAATCTGTGTATTCCTGGTCCGGGCTGTGGGGGGTGCTTGAGCCTGTCCCAGCATGCATTGGGCAAGAGGCAGGACGCTAATCCATTCACACTCATACACTCAAATCATTTTGACTCTCCAATGAACCTAATCTGCATGTCTTTGGACTGTGGGAGGAATCAGAGTACACGGTGGAAACCCACACAGAAAGGCACCATTCAAATAAATAATTAATAATAAAATGAATAAAATAAAATCTATGTAATAAAATCTTCGGTGACCCAAAGCTGTCAGAGCAGAACAGAGGGCATCCATTCAGTGGTGGTCGTCAACCACTCCTCTCCCTGCTGTCTGTGAATCACCATTCAGCCTCTCACATTCTCAGTCCGCTGAGAACCCAGCAATCAACACCAAGAGAACTGCACCAAGAGAGCACCTTTCAAATTAAGAGCGTGAAAAGATGTAATTTACCTGAGGAAGAGCATTATGCGTTTATTTCACTTCTACATCATGACCATTTCCTTCTGACATTAACTATTTGAAGCGTACGTTTTTTGGAATGTTTTTTTTTCCTTCAAAATGTGAAGTGAAAATTATAATCACATATTTGAGATCTTACTCTGGAAGTGTTAGAAAAGATGTTAGCCTACATATCAATCCTCAAAACATAATTTCAGGAGACTTTAGCACTTTAGCACTTTAACATTCTTCCATTTGTAGCATAATAATGCTCCTTGGCATATGAAATAAATGAACAAACTGACCGAACACTGTCAATTTTACAGAATCAGTGTATGCTTAAAATAATGCCTAAAATAATTAAATGTTCTCAGAAGAATGATTGCCAAGAAAACAGGAAATTGGATGAATACCATAGAAGGTGAGATATGTTAATTAATGATGATTAGAAATGCTGATCTAAGCTGTGCTTACAACCATGTGGAGGAATGATACACCTACAGTACTGACACACACATTTCCTCATGCTTCACACCTTTAGTCTGCTGTTCAGCCTTAGTTCTCATTTCTTCTGTTTTGTGCTTCAGAGATCGTTCTGTTTGTTGCTGTTATGGAATCCTTAAATAAAGCTTTGTATTATTCGGAATAAATCGGAATTCTTCTCTCGATCTCTCTCTCCCTCATGCACACACACACGCACACACACACACATGCACACACAGAATCCTTGAGTAAAGTGTTGCATAATTCTATCTGTATTCCTTTTTCTCTCTTTTCTCTCTCTCTCTCGCATACATGCACATGGAATCCTTATGTACATTTTTTCATAATTCTGTCTGAATTCTTCTCTCTCTCTCTCTCTCTCTGTGTTTGTGTGTGATCAAAAGAGTGAGAGAAGAATTCAGACAGAATTATGCAAAAATGTACATAAGGATTCCATGTGCGTGTATGCGAGAGAGAGAGAGAGAGGGAGAGAGACACATACACCCCCACACACACACACACACACACAAGTATGGAGCTAGAGAGAGACACACACACAAGTATAGAGAGAGAGAGAGAGAGAGAGAGAGAGAGAGAGAGAGAGAGAGAGAGAGAGAGAGAGACATACACACACACAGAGATAGAGAGAGAGAGACACACACACACACAGTATTCCTCTGATAGCCTGGCTCCCTGGGGAGTCCAGCTGACATCCTGCCTCTGACCCAGCACTGTAATCAGGGTACTGTCATCAGACTCCAACTCCCTCAGCCCGTAGCCTCGCTGAGCCTTAAGCGTACCTGGGGGTACTGTTCTGAGCCCAGATGTGGGGAAATAGGTGAGCGTTACACCTTCAACTGTGAGGAGACCCATAAACTATAAAACACCATCCAAACCATCCAAGGGTCTTGGAAATCAGCCTGTTCAAACTTACTTCATCATGATTAAGCGTGAAGTAGTTTAATTTCCTCTGTCAAATGAACAAAAATCCCATTTACATATTTTTACACTTCTGACAATATAAAAGAAAAAATGTACAGACAAAAATATGACCAGCGAATAATTAAGTGGCATTACATCCATCTCAGCATCTGAACAGAGCAAGGCTGTGCATCAAACCAGTAACCTTAAAGTTCTCCATCCATTCAGCTACTCTGCAACAGAAGTGCCCCTCTCAGAGAAGGAATCCAGTTTACAAGCTGATTATCTCCACTCTCCATGTACAGCACATTGTGTTGCAGATGAAATGTGGCCTATATAAATAATGGTTTGCTTGCTTCTTTTTGCTTGTAATGAATTAGCAGCAGAAAATATTAATGTCCAAGGTAAAGAAAAAGCCTAATGTTCTACCATCAGGAGTTATCTTCAGAAGGCTACACTGAATTCTTTCCTCATTTTCTTTGATTCATAATTAAAGTAGTCCCTCTCCACAGACTGCTGTAGCTCATGCAGCTAAGCTTTCTACAAGGTCAGTATCAATCAAGGCAAACGTTCACATATGTATTCAGCAGGGAGGGTTTGGTTGTCTCGCAGGAATTGTTCCTGCTTTTGGTCGACATTTGGATGCAAGATGTGCTTGAACTTTAAGATCTATGTGAGCTATCTCAGTAAAACAGGGTTTCCCCAGGGTCTGTGGGGCCCTGGGTATGTTACTGAACTTACAACATCACAGCCGGTCTTATATATTTCCAGTAATTAGGCCTTTGTGGCAACATACAAAGAGACAGGGCCTGTAGTGTAGTGGTTAGGGTAAATGACTGGGACAGGCAAGGTCGGTGGTTCGAATCCTGGTGTAGCCACAATAAGATCCGCACAGCCGTTGGGCCCTTGAGCAAGGCCCTTAAACCTGCATTGCTCCAGGGGAGGGTTGTCTCCTGCTAATCAACTGTACGTCGCTCTGGATAAGAGCGCCTGTCAAATGCCAAGAATGTAATGTAATATTATAGTGCTCAATTATCTCAAAAAAGGTCACACATCCAATAATGAAAATCAGATGGATCACTATTTCACCATTTATTGTAGGCCAACCCTTATCAAAATGCTAAAGTAAGCCTTCATCAGAGAATGGAAGAGATATTATAGTTGAAACCAGTAATGTATAGCCTTTCTTAGTCAGAGGTTGTATTCACATGCTGTATTCATTGTCTGGTATAATTCCCTGGTAATTACGCCCTAATACAAATTTGGTCTTGCATGCATTGGGAGGGACTGCACAGGAAACTGCAGTCAGCTTCAAGCTTCACCCTTGTGAGGTTAGTCATGAGGAGAATATGATGACATCACTTCACATCACAGATGCCCTCCTCCACACACACACACACACACATACACTCACACACGCATGCACGCACACACGCATACACACAGAGACACACACACACAGAAAGGTATGCAGAATGGTGATTACTGTAAAGCAGGACAATACATCATTGGCCAAACCTTATAAAATATAGAATATGATCAGTCTTTCTTGATTGAAAAAAGTTTTCAATTTCACAGTCATTTAGCTTGGGATTTGTAACGGTTTATGTTTCATAACCTTTGTTATGTTTTGTCATAATGAATATTGAGGTTGATGATGAATATTCAGCAATGAGCAACTGTCAAAGACTTCAAGCACATTGTAGGGAAAAACACATTATTTTCTGTGCAGTTTATGATAAAACATGCAGTGCTTTTTTAAGTCAGCAAGCACATTTTTCCAAAATATATGAAAAGGATGATTTAGTGGATTAAATTAATTCAGTGTTTATTCCATTATGACTTATTTCACAAAGTATTTTACTGCATATTTTGAATTAAATAATCCTATGGTTTCCTCCTTTATTTCTGAATACTGTTTCGGAAAGCAAAGTAGAAATCTGAAATGAAAAATATGTAAAGTATGTTGTGAAAATGTCAGCGTTTCCAATTTACTAGGACTCTGTGGGGGCAATACTCAAGACTCCATGAGACTGAATAAATCAGACAAAATGGTCGCCCTCACTTGCAAATCACATTGGATATGTGGATAACAGCAGTATGGATAACAGCCACTTTATCAAACAATTCAGAAAAATCTAAACCTCCCCACCCTCCTCCTCCCAACAAGTAACTCTGTAGGCGTATCATTTTTTTTATTATACAATAAGTAAGTATAGTATAAGACTGTATTTTTTCCCATACATACAAGTACATATACTGTTTACTTATCATGACCCCAATCAAATTTAATACATTTCAGTGCAACAGGAGTGCTACATTTTATGTGCTGTTGTTGAATTTCTAAGCATTCTTTCCTTTAATAGGATATTTAATGGGGGCATCAATCAGTCTCGTTTGTAAGTAAACAAATGGATGAGCCAAGCTATGCTTGAATACATTTACAATCCTTTTAAATAATTTTCTCACTCAGAACTTAATTATGTCTACACAATATGCCTCTAGTTTAGTACCACCCTGTTGCCTCATATAATTCTCAATATGATCATTCTTCTTTATTTTAATTCAATAAAAGAAACCATGTCTTCTGCTTTTAGCAGAATTGACTTTAAACTGTCTTCTACTTTGAAACATAATTATTCTGTTTACATTGTGATCTACACAGGTGCTGGTTCTGACTACAACAGGCTACAGTAATCATTCTTAAAAGCCTTCATTTAAAACCAACTGTCATTTCCCAAATGCTGGGGATTTAGATTGCACTGTTATATATTTTTTATCTGCATCTCTGGAAAACATTTACCAATCACAAAATATTTATGTTAAACTGTGACTGTGTATTCTTGTCTATATCTTTTGTATTTGTTTTGCAAAATACAAAACTGGATTGGTTTCCGGTTCTGTTTGGAATCAAGTTGAAAAGCCCTTTCATGTGTTGTACTTTCATATACTCATAAATCTATAATCTGGCCTCAGTTGAATTTTTTGCTCAAACACAAGTTTGTGCCAAATACGCATCATAGGGTCCCATTCACTACATACAAAATATAGGGTGACCTTTGCTTTCAGATGCTAGATTTTAGTTTTCTGTCTTGATGAGACATCTTAGGTTTTTATTAGTTTTATAGGCTATTGTAGCTTTTAAGGCTATGTGGTTGTTTGATTTTGAAGTGTTATTCAGAACTGTGCTTACCATGGTTACATTGTTACACCTATTGGCCATTTTAATATAATTACATAATTTAATAAATTAAGAATAATGCAATGCAGAAACTCTTATATATAACTTAACAGTAACTGTTAATATGAAACTAATTATTTTAACACATTTTAGATGACCAAGAACCTATGTATTAATGGTCTATAAAGTAGCCGAACCTGCATGCCTTTGTAAGGTGGAAGGAAACCCACGCAGACATGGGGAGAACATGCAAACTGCACACAGAAAGGCCCCGACTGGGATTCAAACCCAGGGCCTTCTCGCTGTGAGGCAACAGTGCCATCCACTGTCCACCATGTTACCCAAATCCAGCCCATCATCATTTGTTCTGCAATTCCAGACTAATGAAATTGATCGGTTGTTGTCCAACAATGACGCAACAGGAGGAAACACATAAGACAAGGTCTTGATTTATCATTCTCTGCATTGTGAAGGTTCTCTTAATACATTTTTTTCCCACTGCTTGTATTGTACTTCTGTCATTGCTATAGCAGTTATTTGTGACAAACAAGTCTCTTGCAAATTTCAGTCGTCCTACTAAGTAAGTTATAACTGAATTCTGGGACAGGTAGAGAGAAGAACCACTTACATCCTGCAACATTCTTATTCAGTAGAGATTAAATTGGTAGGTTCTAATGGGAGAGAAAAAACAGATATTGACTGCTGAATTTGGAGAAGATTGCAAACTCTTATGCAGAAGCTTAAGCCATGGCTAGAAAAAACTTTGAGGAGTAGAAGGGAAAATTGAACCAATAATGGTTTTTAATATGATGTATAATGAATGCGGGTGTGATTTCGACAGGGTCTGACACTTGTTCTTTTGTGAGCACTTAATTTTTGACATTTCTATCTGAGTCAATCATTAAAGCTTTTCATTTAAAAACTAAATTGGTGCATGATGAATATGATGACACAAAAATTAATTACTTATGACTTTTCATTAGAAATTTGGGTACATCAAACCACTTTACTACCTAATTTAAACTTTGGTATTGCACAAAAAATGACATCATAAATCCTTCATGAAAAAGGCCTTTTTTCTAAATGCAGGATTGCAATCCTATACTGAAGACGTTTATGTGTTTTAGTTGCTTGCATAAGTGTCAAATGTGTGTAAATGTATGGTTAATATGCTCCTTTGAGAAGTTCTCATTAAAACATCATCCATAAGAAGTTAATTTAACATTCAGTCTATCCATTTCACTTTTTTAAGTTAATAAATATTTCAGTTAATCAACTGCATAATTGCCCAGTCAAAATGTAAAAGGTAGAAGATGACAACGGTAACAAAAGATAGTAATCTTTTAATAAAACTGGCAGTAAATGTGCCATACAATGTCTTCCTACATTCTATGTAACCCCCAATGAACAAACTGAGGGTTGTGGAAATTATGCAAGGGAATATCCTTTCACACTTTACACAGTAAAGTGCATCGCATTGTGTTACATGCATACTGAAAAGAGTTACTTGTAAAAGTACAATAACAATAGTCATTTTCTAGTTCAAATACACAGTTCCCTTAGTGTTCAGAGAGCTGTTACAGGCGTCATCTGCTTTGCGTCATTGATATATTAGTATTGTACGTGTATATTCTTTGCATCCAGTTATGAAAACACTGAATCCACTGAATTGAGTAATTCAACTTGAATTGACACTGAAAATGTTATCATGTGTGTTTTACATGACACACATGATAGCCTTTAATATGTACTGTATACTGTAAGCATCTTCTCACTTTGTAAAATCTGTATCTAAATGATACAACTGCTCATTAGGGTATTATTTTGCCTAATATGCAATGGTAGCATATTGTACCTCTCAAGAATGCTCACAGCATTGCACCTACTGTGGGTCTTCATGATGAACTGAAATGTGTATACCTTTTTGAAATGCATTTACTTCATGATGTTACTACTTTGAAATATGGATTGTAACAGAAATAACAGAGCAAATAATAATGTTCTTGTGTTTGACTGCCTGACCTAATTGGTTTTAAAAGGGCTCCAGTAAATTATATTGATCAATATAATTCACACACACACACACACATACAAAGTTCTTAAGTTAAGTGTATTTCTGCATTACTTTTGAACTGAAAAAAGGCTAAATGTAATGTAGTTTACAAAATATCCTTGAATCCCACTTATTGTGCAGCCACATTTCTCCAGGGACTAGACTGCACAGTACATCCGATTCTCGCATCAATATAATTATATTTACTAATATAAGTTACACACACACACACGGACACACCCACAAAGTTCTTAAGTTCCGTGTATCTCTGGGTTACTTCTGTACCTACAAATGGCAAAACGTAATGTAGTTTATAAAAATATCCTCTCAATATCCTCAAAATATAATCAGAATTATTGTGCGGCTGCATTTCTCCAGGGACTTGAGTGCACGGTACATCTGATCCTGCCACTGATTATGGGTACACTGTAAGTGGCGCTGAGTGTTTCCTCTGGTGTGCTGCTGCTTGTATTATCACGGCTCTTTTCACTTGTTTTTCCAAACCCTCTTTTTTCCATCTCTCGGTCCTGGGTTCAGTCACAGTTCGTCCTAGGCTTTGACTTGATTGACTAATAATTGCAACCATTACTTTATTTCCTGATAAAAGAGTGCATTATTGTACCTCGCCATGCGGTGTTTGTGAAGAGAAAAATGGAACGCCGTGAGTCCGGCCGTGAGTCAGACAAATGCTGACAAACCATTTTGCCCTCACAGCACCTTCACCTGGCTGTGTTCATCGTTTCTTCAGCCAGCAGGTTCAGTGTGCTCCGGGCTCTGTACACAAAAATACAGGTACGAAAAAAGGGCCGTTATTCTTGAATGAAGGCAGAAATATTTTAAAAACATTAAATAGTACCCCTAGCCATCCATCCATCCATCCATTATCTGAACCCGCTTATCCTGATCAGGGTCGCAGGGGGGCTGGAGCCTATCCCAGCATACATTGGGCGAAAGGCAGGAATACACCCTGGACAGGTCGCCAGTCCACCGCAGGGCACACGCACCATTCACTCACACACTCATGCCTATGGGCAATTTAGACTCTCCAATCGGCCTAACCTGCATGTCTTTGGACTGTGGGAGGAAACCGGAGTACCCGGAGGAAACCCATGCAGACACGGGGAGAACATGCAAACTCCGCACAGAGAGGCTCCGGCCAACGGGGATCCGAACCCAGGACCTCCTTGCTGTGAGGCGGCAGTGCTACCCACTGCACCATCCGTGCCGCCACCCCTAGCCAGCAATATATAATTTTTACCCAAAGAGAACATTACTGTACTGTGGGCAGCCTTTGGGCAGACTGTAGCCTTGCAGCTAACTTACATGACTGGGACCTGGAAGGTTGGTGCTTGACACCCCTGTATGACCACAATGAGATCATTGCAGCTGTTAGGCCTTAGAGCAAGGCCCTTTACCCTCCTGGGGGGATTTTCCCCCTTCTTAGTCTATTCAACTGTATGTCACTTTGGATAAAAGCAACAAATTAAATTAAATGAAATTAATTTACTTTCATGGTAGATTTGGGAAATTTGATCCTTGAAGAACAAAAATGAACCTCCACTGTCTATTTGTTTCTGTGTACACAGTCTCAGTGGACCTGCTGTATAGCTGCCTGCTCACTGGTACAGCTGTTCCAGGGACTGCCTGCTATTTCTCCATCCAACCCCATTGACACCGGCGAGACTTCCACCTGTTGTGGGCCAGCTGTTCGTCCCAACTTAACCCCAGGAGACTCCACTTCACTTTCATAATGAAAGAAACCTGCTGCCCCTCTGTTGCCTTGCCGACCTAAGACACCCACATCAGTCAAGTGTCTCTTGGCCCGATGGGATCAGGCATCACCGTCCATGTTGGCTCTGTTTCGGCTCAGTCTGGTTTCAGACTGCTCGTCCCTCACTGGTTACTTCTGCGTACAGGAAATACATTTACATTTTAGTCATTTGGCAGACGCTTTTAATCCAAAGCGACTTACAAGTGCAAAAATACATCACTAAAAGTACGTGCCATGATGTACATTTTACATTATAGCTAAAAACTTGGATGCCAAGTTTATGCTACTTATTTGTGTTCTTATGGATGCAGGCAATGTACCAGTACAGCAACGCTACTCAACACCACATCCGGCAGGCCACAGGGTCTGCTGGTATCTGCTCTGACTGTGCACTAAACCACCTGATTTCACTACTTGTCAACAACTGAAAGCAGGTTAAAGTTGTTCTGATGCATTCCCCAGGTTTACCGCACTACCGTGGGCATTAACCGCGGTGACAGAGGCGATGTGGAAAGGGTCTAAGCTCTTAGCCACATCGCTGTTACGGAAGCACAAAATGGCTGCTGCATTTGATCCAGAGTTCCAAACTACGGAACATTGTGTCAGAGCAGCACCGACAGGGAATTATAGCGAATGCTGACGCATTTGAGTTATGCAACTTCATGTGTTATTCAACATTCTCAACCTCGATTATCTGAGGGAGGGGACCGTCGCAGGACGACTCAAGTGCTGTACGCCAACCGCTGACACTGGTGACGAATAATAACTTTCCTTCTTCCATTTTGAAATTAAAATAATGATTATGCTAGTTGGGTATAATGGAAGGTAATGTGTGCAGCTACTCCAGAGAACTATTGTGTGTTATTTTCACTGACTACTGCTTTACAAATCCGCTGGGTACACAGATAGAGATAGAATCAGAATCCAATCTCTGTGCTATTATTACCATACGTTTTTATAACTGCCCATTTTGCATTCGACTTGTTTTCAATGAAAAGCTCTGATTGAACCATAACATGATTCTCACAATGCATTTCTTCTGTTTCCCATACAAATGTGAATGAACAATCAGCAGTTAAATATATTCATTTATTCAGTTAGTACACCATGATGCAAAATGTATTAGTTGTGATGTGAGAGGGTGTGGCATTCGGTCCAGTATATCAGCATAACCTTTATTTTTAAAGGGCACAAGTGTGTCTTTCACAAGGCAGCTATGATTACTGCACCAAGCACATGAATACAAAAACACACAGTAAAACAATTCTGTATGTACACAGTAAAACAATCGCAGGTTATTCAATTAAAACATTTGCAAGAAAAGGTAACTCTTTACAATAAGGGTGAATTTGCATGAACTAATCAGAAGTTAATATGTACAGCTCTGTTAATGTATAACATTAGTTATAGCCAATTCATATTGGAATGAAAAAGTTACTTAATGTATGTGTTAATGGTTAAATATAAGTTCATCCTATGGTTTGCTAATATAGAAATATCATGTAACAAGTATTCAAAATGTAATTGGGCATATATGGTGGATTTATGACTATGAATTTAAGGTATTCAATACAGTTCAATAGAGAGAATACAGTTCCCAAGCACAAAATAAATCTTCAACTCAGTTCAAATTGAAGATGTGAAAAAATGTTTTGTTAGGCAACCTTGGAAATCTATACTATAAGATTGCAAATACTGCTTTTTGGAAAATTGCATGGTGATACACTTTTGGTTTCCCTGCATAACAAAATCTGTCGCAGAAAACAGTGATATCTTATTAATTCAGATAGATCCAAACCTATTCGACTTTAATGAGTCGGGTATTCGACAAACAGAAACAGCTTAAGCTAAGAACATAAAGAACCTATTCTCTATCCATTGTAAAAGACTCTAACATTAACAACACATTAACAATCTCATCCAACAATCAAATGACAAGTCTGAGTGGTGGGAACAGCTTGTTCTTGTCATTATGCATTCTTATATTTACACTTTGGGAGGAAATTGCAAGCATTGCTGGGTTGAATGGCTTGTCCTCGTCACTATATTACCTTATGGCATTCAGCAGGTTTCACAGATCAATTTAAAGCTCTGTACCCAGTGAACATATTATTAGATTTATCTGCACCTTAAGAAATGCTAAATGGCTCCTGTAACAGTGCCGGGGTTGGCTGGGGACAGGTCAGTGCACTGTGGAGGAGCTATCAGGAGAGAGAATACAGGCCTGTAAATGGATTGGGTCAGGAATACATTGTGGCTGTGCCTGTGCACTTGGCACGTATCAGCTTCTTTCGTCTTACCTGAGCTGCAATCAATTGAGAGGGACCAGGAATACTCGCTTCAGATTTATACCTCGAGTGGCGACCGAATCAATGACAGCGACCTTTCTGTATAATGACACAAGTGGCAGTAGGGTCTGTGACATTCTCCAGAGGTTTCACAGCTTTAATTGGTCGGTTTGTCCTTTGACAATGTTTAACCCCCTAAGTATCACCCCCTTTTCTTAACACAAGCTTGATAGTTACAAGTAAACAATGGATATTACATACATTTTTCTCGCACTTGTTTGGAATTAGAAACTATTGTGGATTTGGTTTGCTGTACCCTCGTTGTGAAAAGCTCAAAATACCAAATTTACCCTGATTGCTGTTATCTGTGGATGCAGATGATGCAGAAGAGGTCCCCCCCCACACTTGTTTTGCCATCCCAAATGTTAGGAATTAAGGAACCATTGTTATTAAAGTAATGGCATCGTAACATTGATTATACAGATAGAACCGTGGGTTTTAACATTTTCAAAAGGTATATCATGTGAGCATATTGACCATATTCACCGTAAAAAAATGAACAAATAAACCCACTCTGGAACGTATAGGGTTAAATATGTAAAGTTGAATGTTATTGTCAACTTTCAATTGTGTTTTTTTTTGTATTTCAACAAGTCATTGCTTTTTTGTTTTTTTTTGTTTTTTTTAAATTATAGACTAAACGACTACTGATACGGACTATGGAGACTTTAAATGTATCTGTCCGTGTTGTTTCACTGTATGTTTTTATTCTATATGACCTGATTTTGGATGGCCACCGCCACCCAAGAAGTTCTTTAATGGGAAAAACTGGGAAGGAAGCCAAAGAAGAGAAAGACGTGTGCCTAGAAATCTCCACAGGACATTTTCTGTCACATTTTTATCACAACACGCACACACACACACACATACACACACCCACACGCACGCACAAGCGCATACACACACACACACGCACATACACACACACACACACACACACCCACACATACACACACACACCCGAGCACGCACATACACACACGCAAAAACACACACACACACACACATACACACAAACAGGAAATAAATAGCCGTATCCAGCCTTGGACCCAAAGCCGCAGCAGTGCAGTTTTAGATTCCCCATTGGAAGCTCGTGTGCCTGGCGTAAAAGCCCACGAGCTGGCGCCGGGCGCGGGATCAGCCCTGAGTGACGCAGGCAGGGAGCTGGCTGCATCACATTTGAAGTGCAAATCAAGGAAGACTGAAGACTACGAGGGCCCCCATTCAGAGAGCAACAGAAATAGGCTCAGGCCACTTCAGGTGTTTGAGGTGGCTATTGTGCAAGGAGATGAATCCCACGTAATTCCAGCATCTCTCTTCCACACTGCGCACGTGTAATCCCTCTGCTGGCTCTGATACAGCCCTCGCTGAGGAACAGGTGCAGGGAGAGGGCGGCCATGACACCCGGCGCTTTCACCCTGGCCAGCTCAACCTGCTGATGAATTACTCATAATTGCCGTTAGACGCTGAAATGAATTGAGTTATCTGAATCAGAGTTTTTAAGAAATCAATGCTGTCTATCTTAATCATAGCATTTAGCAAATTTGCCAGGAAACATATTCCGTGAGTTACAAGTTATTGTGCTTGCTGTTTTGGTGTCAATTTCATTCAGTAAAAGTGGATTTTTACCCATGTGGAAAAAACATTTCCCTCAGCAGGATTATTGAAATTGCATACAGCAGTTTTAAATGTGTAAGAGGGAGGGGAAGCCAATAATAACGCATTGCATAACAGAATAATTACAAAAAGAGACCTCTGCATCACCTAGGTGAAGAAACAGATGCGATGCAAAACATTATTCAAGAACAACATATGGTCTTGGTGGATTCACGGCTGTACAAAGTACAGTAGCAATAATCATGTACCAAAGCACTGCAAAAAACAAAGGGGGAAAAAGCCTAGAAGACCAAGACCCTATACTGCACTGCACACATCACTCGCCTCATGCCTGTGATTGATGTGTGGTGATAACGGTAAGGGCCTTCTGAAAGCGAAAGCCTTTGTGAAGGTCTCCCATTTGTCACCTCCCTTGTCAACTCCTCCCTGTCTTCCGGCTGTTTTCCGGCATCCTCCAAGAGGGCCCACATCACTCCGCTGCTAAAAAAGCCTACCCTGGATCCCTCCATCATCCAGAACTACCGCCCGGTATCTCTTCTTCCTTTCCTTTCTAAAACTATAGAACGAGCCGCTTCTACTCAACTTTCTTCCTTCTTTTCCAACAACAACCTGCTAGACCCCCATCAGTCTGGCTTCAGATCGGGCCACTCGACAGAGACTGCGCTCCTCTCCGTCAGTGAGTCACTTCATGCCGCACGAGCAGCCTCCCTCTCCTCTATCCTCATTCTTCTAGATCTCTCTGCTGCCTTCGACACTGTGGATCACTCCATCCTCCTGTCTGCCCTGTCAGCAACGGGCATCTGTGGCACAGCCCTGGACTGGATTGAGTCCTACCTCTCTGGTCGCTCCTTCCAGGTTGTCTGGGCTGGTTCGGTATCGACACCTCGGCCCCTCGCCACAGGAGTTCCCCAGGGCTCAGTCCTTGGCCCGCTCCTTTTTTCTCTCTACACTCGCTCCCTTGGCCCTGTGATCACTGCACATGGGCTATCCTACCACTGCTATGCGGACGATACCCAACTCTTCGTCTCGTTCCCGCCGTCTGATACGCAGGTTTCAGCCCGTATCTCTGCTTGCCTGAGGGACATCCAGAGCTGGATGGACAACCACCATCTAAAGCTCAACCCAGGTAAAACTGAAATGATATTCATCCCTGCTAATACCTCTCCCCATCTGGATCTCTCCATTTCTCTCGGGGATACCACACTCACGCCGTCACCCAGTGCAAGGAACCTCGGCGTGGTGATGGACAGCAGACTGTCCCTTTCCGAGAACATTGCGGCGGTGACCCGGTCTTGCAGGTTCTTCCTCTACAACATACGGAGAATCCGCCCCTTTCTCACCCCCTACTCGACCCAGCTCCTGGTCCAAGCGATGGTTCTGTCCCGCCTGGACTACTGCAATTCCCTCTTGGCTGGCCTCCCAGCGTCCGCCATCAGACCCCTCCAACTCATCCAGAATGCAGCAGCTCGTCTGGTCTTCAACCTTCCCAAATACTCACACGTCACCCCCCTGCTTACTTCCCTCCACTGGCTGCCTGTCATGGCTCGCATCAAATTCAAAACATTGGTGCTAGCCTTCCAAGCAGTTAAAGGGTCTTCCCCAGCTTATCTGCAAAAAATCATCAGACCCTACACCCCTGCCAGACCTCTTCGTTCAGCCTCCACAGGCCGCTTGGCACCTCCCCCTCTCAGAACCTCCACCTCACGCTCACGACTACTGTCTGTTCTGGCTCCACGGTGGTGGAACGAACTCCCCGTTGAGGTCAGAACTATAGAATCTCTCCCCACCTTCAAGCGCAAGCTGAAGACGCACCTCTTCAAGCAGCACCTCTCCCCATCCCTCCCTACCTCCCTGTGAACCTTAATTGTTGTCTCTGTGACTTGCTTTGTGTATCGGTATTTTTAGTTGGCTAGGTAAGCAGTGTTTGGATAGTTAACTTTGGTGACTTTTGCTCTGTTTGTTTGTTTGTTCAAAAAAAAAAAAAAAAAAAAAAAAAAAAAAATGGCCCTTGTCCTTATCTTTGTTGTACAGGTAGCAGTTGAAATTGTACTTACCTCTAGGGTCTTTCAGCGAACTTATCCCTGGTTATGGATATGCACTTTGTTGTACGTCGCTCTGGATAAGAGCGTCTGCCAAATGCCAATAATGTAATGTAATGTAATGGGTGGACGGAAATAGCAGCAGACATAAGAGGGGCTCAGTGTATTCAGGAACCCCATCTCCTCCGTCAGTCAATGAAAATACATTTCTGATCAGAGGAGCTAGGTGCTTTTTATACTTTTCAGGTGGGTTTTTTTGAGTGGGCTAAGCATGTCATTGGTCAGAAGATGCAAGAAAAAGTGTCAGATGAGTTTTCTCATGAAAATGTCAGCGACAGATTCTGAAACAGGAGACATGGACCCACCCAGAGGGAGCCAGCGAGTGCCAAGTTGGTTACACAAGGACCAAAGAAAAACGTATTAAGCTGATGTCCCCTAAAGATGTCACCTAATTCAGGCCATTCACCTGAGGGAACCATTCGCACATTGACCTGTAAGCAAAGCATTTTCACTACCCAAGGTACAGAGGGAGGAAAAACACAACTGTCTGACAGAAATAAGCCCTCAGGCTTTTAGCCCTAACACCATTGCGATTGCATCTTTCCCTTCTATGTATACCATGTGCACGGTGTATGTACGTGTGTGTGTACAGTATGTGTATGTGTCTATGTGTGTGCGTGTGCATGTGTGTGTGTGTCTGTGCATGTGTGCATGCGTCTGTGTCTATTCTGCTGTGCATTGCAGTCCTGACATTGCATTCATTATCGTTTGCTATGAAAATGCAGGTAAATGTGTCAGCTTGCTGAGTGCACCCTACGGTGGGCGACTGAGAGACAAAAGCACAAACAGGAATGAATGCACGCAGAAGCGCACAGGCACACGGGCACAGTGTGAATGTAGAATTCATGGCACGGAGTTAAGAACCTAACGCTGCACTGAACCTGCATTACCAGGTCCCAGAGGAATTTCAGTCCACCGGTCCACTGCTTTCCCGGATCCTATGCCCTTTATACTCTGTCTCAGGCCTAGATGTGCTTCAGGAGCTGTCATAGGCCTACACTCAACCCTGTGTAGAGAATGTTAAATTGTCCCTCTCAATAATATCCTTAGATCAGAAATATTATTTGTCCAGTCATTTGTAAAAGTAGCAAAAAAGGGTTAATAGAGTGCTACAGTTGGTAGTCCTAAAACCTGGAAGAGAGTGCGCATTTTTGGGTTCACTCGGTTGATGCTTTTTCCCTGTAAGGATTTTGATTTCTAGTTTACTTTTATTTCATGAACTATACCCATGGTATTAACAAACATCGTATTTGTATGAACAAAAGAGTAATCACATATTACTTTTCACTATCCAGTTGGTCCAGCTCTGAGATTAAAACATTTGAATTGCAATATAAAATGGTATTTCTGCATGCTAGATAATTTCATTATAATGTGATTTTGAAATGATAGGATGTTGAAACCCCTTCTCTCTGAGGAAGAAAAGCAGGCACACAAGATGTTGTACCATGGCCTTCTCCATTCTGATTAATAGGGAGATTCTCAATGAAAGGATATGTGAAAACAGTGGCTCTGGCCTTCTTTGAAGGACCAATGGTCTGATCAAGTGTCCTCACCACAGAAATGTATGGTCCTCAGCTCCCTGAAGCCCTCTATATTCATGCTGTGCTTTTCAACAGCTAGTGTCATCTTTTGGCACTGAACTCTGATCTACAGTGGCTTCAGAAAGTAGTCAGACCCCGCACACCTTTTGCACACTAAGATTGAATTTAATTTCAAATTGATGAACCCATAAACATTATGGGTTACACTCAGTAACCCATAATGACAAAGTGAAAACATATGTTTAGAAATTTTTGGAAAAAATCTAATCCAAAACTGAAATCTCTCATCATCAATCTCTCTTATTTTTACTTTGTCATTATGTGTTATTGAGGGTAGATTTATGAGCAAACATGGAAACGATCAATTTACAATGACATCTGCAACACAATAAAGTGTGCAATGAATACTGAATATTTTCTGAAGCCATTTAATTTCTTTCCATCCTAGTTTTCTTTTTAGCAGTGATTAGAATACAACACTGTGTTGCTTCTCTAAGGTCATTTATTTAAGCGTTATGCAACGTGAACTCGTCGTATATCGTGGATATTGGCACAGCTCGCGGGGTGGTTAGGCACGGGTGCCGTTACAACCCCCAGCTGTGCTAATATCCATGATATACCACAGGTTCGAGTTCCATAACGCTATTATACTACGGTTACCACATTTATCTGTCAAAATTTCAAAAGGAAAGACAAGACAAATGTTTTAAGGTAAATTTATTCTTCCGCTGAGCAGTATTGCTAAGGTTATTATCCCCACTGCACAAACGTTAGCTAGCTAGCTTGCTTACGTTGCACCTGACGACACTGACACACAAGTAATTTATCTCTGTTGTAGACGTTTAACTGGACACTGTCAGATAACGTGCAGTTATTGAAATAACTCATAGCGTCTTTATGACTGAGTCATCATTTGCTTCGCCGGGGTTTGGGGGTCTTGCCGGCATTTCGATCCGAAGATGTTGCCTTAGTTGATTGTTATTTTCTTCGTTCTTACTCCGTTCCATATCCCCGAGAAAGTCAAAGAACACTTTAAAATCATTCATTGTGTTTTACATTGGTAACGTTAGGGTACTTGCGGCGAAATGATTATAATGTTAATTTCGGTTACAAAGTAGATAACAGTCATTTACAAAGGCGGAATAATATTAAAAGATGTGTGAACATTCCATTTAGACGTGTGTATATCATGGATATTGGCACGGCTGGAACGCAAACTGACCAATAGAGACAAAGGACCGGACCTATCCGTTGTATAATATACATTGTAATTGTCTTGCAAACAATATACATGCATTAATAAAATATACAAAATATTAACCTTTATTCGTTCAGAATATTTAAGCTATCTCTCAGCTGGAAGTAAATTGCCACTGGGTAACTTTAATGTAAATAAGGTAAATATAATGTATGCATTGTATGCATAGACTTATTTTTTAGACTTATTGGTCTTCTGCTGCTGTAGCCTATCCACACGTTGTGTGTTCAGAGATGCTCTTCTGCATACCACTGTTGAAATGAGTGAAATAACACAGAAATTACACCAGCTCTTGTGTGCAGAAATGGCTTTACATATTATTTTATTTTCCTGCACACATATTCAGAAATGGTGTACACGCCTGTCTTATCACTTAAACCATTGGATGCAAGAAAATTTCCCACATACTTTCTCCCCTGCCTCACTAACTTCCTTTTATTCAACAGCTCCTGGGGCATCCATGAAACCATATGCAATTATGGGGAAAAATTGTCAAGTACACTTTGGCATGGGACTGTGGAAGTTAAACTGATAATATCAAAGCCCTTGGCTCATAATGATGGATCATTACCTCTAGGCCACAGCCAGAATATGAAGTGCTATGAGATGGACGGAAGTGGTACAGACTCGAAATGCATTAGGTGCTGTTCGTACACTTACCTGGCATCAAGTGCGGGCCTCCCATCTGTTCAATTTCTCTTAATTGTGCCAGTGGTAGCTGAAAGTATCTCTGGTCAAAGGAAGAGTTAACGGAGCGCCCTATTCTAAAGATCGACAGATTTTCAGAGCCACCTAACTGTTGATATACGTCGCTTTGCACCTTCTCTAGTATGACAGACTTAAAGGGATATGTCTACTACATGCTGTACTATCTGTTGTAATTTCCGTCAACTATAAAACATGGTTTATTAGTTAAAGTATTTTCACGTCACTTTCTGACTCGCTGAACCAAACTGTCTGTAGTCCTGATCGAGGGAGCGATTTTCTACATTTCATATGTACAGTATATTATTAATCTTGGGATTTAGACAATAATATAGATAATAATACCAAATATTTAGTAAATATTTATACAAAATACATGCATGCAGCCATGTTTTTGACACTATCAAATTCTTGCTTATGAACCTTGGAAAAGCTTTGATTTGATAGATAATACTGTCCATCTTCTTTCCATTAGCTAACCTTGAATTGGAACGGCACAACGGTGACAGCTTTTAATCACTCATGTCTGAAGGTACATCAGTCACAGATTTGAATCATGCATGTCTGAAGGGTACATTGGTAACTGATTTGAATCACTCATGTCTGAAGTGTACATAGGTCACTGATCTGAGTCTGTGTTTGAAGTGTACACTGGTCATTGATTTGAGTCTGTGTTTGAAGTGTACACTGGTGACTTATTTGAGTCTGTGTTTGAAGTGTACACTGGTCATTGATTTGAGTCTGTGTTTGAAGTGTACACTGGTGACTTATTTGAGTCTGTGTTTGAAGTGTACACTGGTCACTGATCTGAGTCTGTGTTTGAAGTGTACACTGGTGACTGATTTGAGTCTGTGTTTGAAGTGTACACTGGTCATTGATTTGAGTCTGTGTTTGAAGTGTACACTGGTGACTTATCTGAGTCTGTGTCTGAAGGGTACACTGGTGACTGATTTGAGTCTGAGTCTGAAGGGGACATTGGTCACTGATTTAAATCCCTCAATTCTGAATTGTACATTGGATCAGTGATGTCTAGAGAGCATATCGGTCACTGCTTCAAATTGCTCGTCTGTAGTTAATATTAGCCTGAGTTAACACTGCCTCAGCAGGTTATGCAATCAATGTAAGAAAGCTGCAAGCTCCTTCTATTATTTTTCAATAAAGATGTTTACCACTGGGAAGATGAGTCCATTATATTATATTTAATTAGCTGTATTGTAAACCTCTGAAGCTTTTCAATTTCAAAATGAAGAAGCATTGAAATCTGCATTGTCCATTTCTTTTGAGCAGGTATTACATCATCTTTTGAAGCCCATTAGACACACAATGGACTCAAAATGTATTAATGGGCTCCCTTTGAAAATAGTCTTGTCTGTCAGACATAATTGCCAATGACATTTCCAGTTTTTTTTTGTGAGACAAAATGAAGCCTAGCTCACCATGAACGAGGTACTATATCTGAGCACAGTAAATAATGAATTATTTTAGTAGTTACATTGGAAGTCTTGTCTATTAGACCTTAGACCAGAAGTGCACTGTTGACGGGTGTCTCGGTGGCGCAGCCTGTAGAGCACTGACCGCGTGCTCATTGCGAGCCGTGACGTCGGCGGTTCGAATCCGACCGTCCGACATTTGTCGCATGTCTTCCCCTCTCTCTCGCTCCCATTCTTCCTGTCTCTCTATACTATATTCTGTCCAATAAAGCTGTAAAAGGCTGAAAAAATATCTTAAAAAAAAAAAAGAAGTGCACTGTTGACAAGTGCGCTTACCTGATTGATAAAACGACGAGATTAGTGTGATTAGAGTGCCCTGGATCTCAGAGGCTCCATCCTGAAAGAACCAGTCAGTGATTTTCTAGAACATAGTCGGTCGATTTTTCTGCACACCCCCGGAGCATGGCACATCATAGCATGGCTTTGACAACTGATCCAATCCCCTGAAGGGAAGATGCAAGACGTATGGCCCATAGCATCAAAGATACTCATTTGAGGTAAAATATTGACTGCTATATCAAATATTAACTTCAAATGTATTGTTTGTTTGATATTCAAGTGGGATATAGTCCTGCTGTGACTAGCTGTAGGAGGCAGTTGGTGAAACCCAAACAGACCATGTAGTACATGACGCTGAGCTCAGTGGCAGCGTAATGATAATATATAATATATATGCCTGTTGCTGCTAAATATCGCTGCTGCCTTTCCGTTCTCATCAGACACAATATATACCTTCCATATGCAAATAATAAACTGCTGAAAGAGACCTACTTAATGCAAATTGTGCCGGGCACCGTCAATGACCGTGTCGTTACTCCATTATAACAAGGAGTTGACGGCAGGAACTGTTGAACTGATTATGCTGCCATTCATAGTAAACGTTTTTGTGAAGGACAGCTCGTAGATTTTTCATAAAGTGTCAAGGGACACCACTAGGGGTTATGTAACAGATGGCAGAGGCAATAGCTAGCGCATTCATTTCTGCTCCAGAAAGCATAATTTGGCTGAAAACAATTCAGAGACTGCTGTAGCCAGGATGAAATCCAGTTGTGTTCCAGGTGGCTTAGGGTTGCCTAAGGACCACAAGGTATGGAAGGTTTAAAACAGCGAGGACTCCTCAGGCTACGGCAGCGCCCCCTAGCTGTCACTTGAGAAGTGTGCATTCTTCAGCCGCAGTGCTGTTTAACACAAGATCTAGAAAATGTACGTTTATAAATAAGCCTTGAGATATAATATATAATATATTTTGTTTTGTTTATCTTCGTGATTTCTGTAGCCTACCAATCCCAGGTTGTTGTCCCATTGCCTGATGCATCTGTGTTTATTCCCAATAGCTATTGGTTGACAATGTCCTGTGGGTTCTCATGCAATAACACTGTGGAAGGACAAAAATCAATATGGAGTGATTGGTTATCTTGTCAGAAGAGCTGTACTGATTCCCACCATGTGCCGTGTGAGACAGCTCATTTTCACCACCGCGTGATGGGGGATTTTGTTTCTCTACTTTCCATTTTTGCCAAATAAACACAATGGTTGCTGCAAAAAGTGCAAAAGTCAGGATATTACAAGATGTAGTAACGGTATTGCCAATTTATTTGCAATTTATTTTCTCCATATTTAATCTCTCTCTATTAACCTCCCTCACTCTCTCCCTCTCCTATTCTCTCTCTATCTCCACCTCTCAAATGATCTTTCTTTCTTTCAGAAATGATTATTGCATGTCTGCTTATTTATAAGAATTTCCAAAAATATCATAGGGTGTTGTTTCTGCTTGACAGAATGTATATACCGTTTCATTCTTGTGATAAAGGTCGCTGCCAGTTGCTGCATTTGGCAGTGTGTAACAAGGAACACATTTATTTATAGCTGTTTTTATCACATTTTGGCACACCAAACATGAGTTTCTGCTTACAGCTGCAATGTGCACTGTCAGTCCAGGAGAGCACTGACAGACTCTCCTCTGAAACCTGTAACTACAGCCTTTTCCCTCCCTGCAGTTCACCAGTCCACTTCAACATAATTATCCTCCAAGCAGCCCATAACACAGATGATTCTTAATGTCTTTTCTATATTTTTTTCTAGTATATATTCACTTTTCTGTCGAGATGATTTGCATTTGTTGACAACAAGGTGTGGACTTTCTGCTCATCCCACATAAATGCATTTAAACATACCCATTCTACTCTTCTAAATACTAGTATAGAGGCAATTTTGAGAGTATAAGGCCTTTTGAGACATTGTTGTGGAAGATTTTGTTTTAAGTGCTGTGATTTGTTTACCAGCGGATGTTTACATCTGAATCCACCAGGCAGTAATGCAATGTCCATTGGGAAGATAACATGAGAAAACAGGTAGGCCTGTTCATTAGTAAAAGCGTATGTTTCTCACTTGCGTTTCCCGCTCCGGCTTGTTTTCGTATATTAGGTGCCCACTGCGTTCAGCATTCAGGATAGAGACGGAATAGTGTTTGTGAACCCACGCTAACAGAACTTTAAGTAGCCAATAAATAGCACTGAAGGTTAAACAAATGCATCTCTGTGAATGCTCAATGAGGCGAGGTACACCAGAGAAAGCAGAGCACTGCCTTGCATCAGCAGATGAAACGAGGCGCTAATTTTCTCGAGCCTCAAACATTAGGCTACCTTGACATGAATTGAGCACTGATAGATATATCCAGAGCCTGTATGTACTTTTTACTGCATCGAAAATTCTCTACATTGCTGGAGGAATATTGATAAGACGTGGCGGTGTGGGACGGAATGTCATTTTTGTCATTAGCGGCACGTTCATGCGGTACCCTGGTTGCTTTGCCCGTCAAACAACAGACATATGTTTCATACATTTGCGCGATCTAAATTTACATATGTAAAATCACCAGCTTATTTGGCATCATCAGCCTGTTGTGCGCTGACATTTATGAACTCCCAGCTGCTAAATGTCCGGGGCATTTCACTTGTTGATTTTTTCACGTGTGAGACGTGCTCTGACTGAACACTGCCCACTTTACGGCCACACAAAGGGCTTGAACATTGCTCTTCCACCTGCACTGCATTAGGAAGGAAAAAAGGCTGTCCCTTTCATTAAGAATTTTGCATAAAGTTTCCTCGATTACATATGTATGCTCCTGTATATATGATTTCCATTTCAATTCAGCGTTGCATTTTGCAGAAGGATTTGTTATTTTGAGATGAGCTGATTGTTTCAGACACGTGTCTCAGGCAGGGTTATTAATCATCTCTAAAGACAAGTGGTGAGTGTGCTGTGAACAGTAACAATTGATGTGAACATCTATGCATCCTTTAATAGTATACTGCTTGTCTGCACTGGGTTTTAATAGCTTTCTCTTTGTGTATGATTCTTTAGAAGAAGGCCTTCCATAGGATCTGTTGAATTTTCATTCGCGTGAGTATTATTGGTAGATACATGCCTCGATGCGTGATGTCTGATGGTCATGTCATGTAAACTGGGAGGAAGTAAGAAGAAAGACCTGTTTTCTTTTCATAGTCATTAAAAATACCTGTCAGACATTATTGTGCCAATGCCAATGCAAACTAAAGAAATCTGCAGTACACACCAACATTTGTTCATGAATATTTAGGTGTTCTAGCAGGACGCCTGCTGGAACGCTCTTGTTTGTGTTTGTTTTTTTGTTTCTTTGTTTCGGGGTCGGAGCACTATGGCTGCTCACGCTGTGTTGTTTTTGTTTTTCAGGAGTGACACAATTTTGTGCATAGGTCCCTCTCCTCACAAGGAACCAATTTCTGTCAAGGACCAATTCTCTGAAAATACCACCGTTTCAAACCGATTTGGGCGCAACTTGGAACATCAACGGATCAACCTCAAGAAAATGCTTGCCGGCTAAGTCTAACATTCATTCATTCATTCATTCATTATCCTAACCCGCTTATCCTGAACAGGGTCGCAGGGGGGTTGGAACCTATCCCAGCATACATTGGGCAAAAGGCAGGAATACACCCTGGACATCGCAGGGCACACACACCATTCACTCACACACTCATACACTCATACACTCATACCTATGGGCAATTTAGACTCTCCAATCAGCCTATCCTGCATGTCTTTGGACTGTGAGAGGAAACCGGAGTACCCGGAGGAAACCCACACAGACACGGGGAGAACATGCAAACTCTACACAGAGAGGCCACGGCTGACAGGGATTCGAACCCAGGACCTCCTTGCTGTGAGGCGGCACCATCCGTGCTGCCTAAGTCTAAGATGCTTTGACCTAAATTTATTAGATCTGGTAGATGTATTCACAATCACATCAAGACTAACCACTAACCATCATTTATTTCTTTATTTCTTTATTTAATAGATTTTTTAATTATTAAATGTGGGTACTAATGGTCCCTGGATGAATTTGGCACTGATTGGCCACTTGGTGGCACTATAACATTCATCATTTTAATTTTACACTCAAGCATGATTTTTTCTCAAAACCTTATGGCATTCGTCCAATTCAAATGCATTGGACCAATTCAATTCAAAGCTCCATTAAAAATTCATTAGAAATCACTGCTGGTATTACGTAGGTATCAAAGTTGATGTAGTACTCCATCCTATCAGCAGGAATACAGGTGCAATGCAACAGGTAGTTGGACCGGAGGAATTATTGCTTGCAGCTATATTTTGTGCTCATAATACCACAAGATGTGAAGTTCAGTTACACACATTATTTACTGCATAAGATGCTCATAAGAATAGGCAGCCCCTAGCTATCTAATCTTCTCAGTTATTGCTGAAGCTTACACATGATCGATCCCTTGGGCAATGATTGTCTTCCAACCGGCTTGTCAATCTTTCCACATGGAAACTGCATGCCAAAGAGTGTCAGGGGGGTGGAAGAATTGAGAATGAAGCCCTCCTTTGTTACCACTTTTGATTTCTATGGATGATGCTAGCGTTGCTTTAAGATGAAAGGGTAAGTTATTGACAGTGCTGCATGCAAATGCAAAACCTTGAAGAGATGATGATACCCTTGGGAACTGGGTAGGTAACAAGCCCTCGTTGCATACTAAACCAAAATATGAAAGCAAATGTAATGGTCGGTAAGTGTCTAACCATCTGTTCTATCTTGAGGAGACAAAGTACAGTACAGATGTTGCTTTGTGCTGATTAAATGTGGTAATGACCTAGATTTAATCAGTAGCGTCTTAGTGCATACATTTGAGCTTAAATTAGGCTTTCTTTTTTAATCCAAGGTTGGTGTGTTTTAACCCTGCAATTTTATACTTTATTCTTCAAAATGTAGCTACAGACAACTACAGCATCATCCATACAAATGCATAAGTGTCTGCAAAGTATGTAACATACAGTACTGGATATTATTAGCCTTCAGTCCTTTGAGCTTGTTTGTTCCTTCACTGTGTGGCATTTATCTTCCTTCGAATCATAATTTTAAGTGTCTATACAGTGCTTTGAGCCATAGGGTATGGAAGGTCTTCATTCAGTGTTGCCTAGATTATTCATTCTAATTTATTCTCTATGTGAGAATGCATTTGTATCCTTGAATACAGCGTTGTCTGACTCATGTAATTTCTAATTGAATTATCTTAAAAGCCTTTTCAGGGGGAGGCTACAAGATGAAGATTGGCTTTGTTTTCATTCAAACCTATTAAAGTGTGATGGGCTGCACCTGAACCAGTACTTCAGGGGTACTTCTGCACTGGGTCAGCGTATGCTGAGAGCAGCACAGGATTATTTAAACTAGGGACTTAAGGGCCAGGGAGAACCGGGAGTGAAACGGGCAGGGAGGGACAGACTGCCCAGACAGAAAAGGTGAAGGTTACGTTTAATGGTGAGAGCACTAGCTAAATCTTTTCAAGGCGAAAGTTTATTGATGGTGGCTTGTAATAGCAGGGAGTGGAGGGACAGGAGAGTGTAGAAGCAACAGACTGAAATGTCTGTTTAAATACTTGAGGAACTTGAGCCTGCCATTATTTATATTTGTATTTGACTATAACAATAAAGTCGGGATTACAGAGACATGGCTTGGCAATGAAGATGGGGATGAATATAATATAGAGAGGTATAAACTTATTAGGTAGGACAGATCCAGTAAGAGAGGTGGAGGTGTGGCTGTCTATATAAGAAAAAATCTTAATGTGCAAGAGATTACAGAAATTTACCAACTCCTGCCTAGTGAGGATATTTGGATTAAGCTTATTGGGGAAGTCAGGGAGGTGAGACTATTATCTTGGGAGACTTAAATTACCAAAATATTAAGTGAAAAAGCGAGGAGGAATTTTTATATGGATGGAGCCCAAAGAAACACAAATAGTGTCGCTGTCCAAATACTTATGGTCTGAACTGTATATCTATTGAAGGTCATGGCTATCTTAAGGTCAGAAATTGAAAAGAAAATGGTGCTCAGAATTCCATCCATGCCCAAGGAAGAGTAAAGGTCTGGTCCCGAGGGGGAGATTTCATGTGTGAGAACTGCCACAGGAATTGATTCCCAACATCAAGCGTCATCATATCCAAAGAAGAAAAAAAACTTGTGTCTCAACCAATGCATATAATTTCATGTTGTTCTTTTCCAGGAAGGTATGCAGTGTTCAGAGTCACAGTGTACTTTTTATCTTTTCTTTGCCCGTTTGTTTCTTTGAGTAGTTTACGAGTCGCCTCAAGTGAAGTATATATAGCTGTGTCGTGCATTGTTCCAGCAATTATTTCTGAAGAAACATTCGACTGTATTTACACACTTGGTGAAGAGCCTTAATTAGGCTTTAGAGACAAACATAACGACCGAAGCATTCGTTGGAAGTCACATCGTAAGACAGACATACCCTACCCATTTGTACGCTGTCTGCAAATTTTTCATCAACAGTTGAATATTTTTCAGCATTTCATAAACACAATAAATGCAACTCTAATATGTAAACTATTCCATAAACACTAAAATGCATACAGTATATAAATGTTATATAGTCATGACATGGCTTGCTCAATGTCCTGTGGGATGATGCTTGGCGATCTAGGGAGGGAGAGTTTTACTCTGGGAATTCACCACTTCATCGTTCAGAAATAACATAGTGATTTACAAAGCCCAGATTTTTGCATTGCATTTTTATACAGTTATATTTGCTGAATTAGGTCAGGTTAGGTAATTTGCCTCAGGGTACTAGGGTACAGAGTGCTGCGCTTTAACGTCATAGGAATTGTTTTATATCGAATAATGTGCAGAAGTACAGAGCCAGAACAACAGAAATGGTCAGACTGAGAGAATGTGTATTGATCGCGCTGTAAGTGCCAATGTTGAGAGCATACAGTATGTGCTTGTGACCTTGCATGAGCAGGCTTACAACTGAGCATTCCCAATTCTGGGATGAATGAGAAACGTGAAGTTAGTTTGAACAAAACGGCTTTTCATTATTTTCAAAGGTCACACTACATATACGTAAATACATGTATATGATTTTTAAATGTCAGTATATGTATGCACATATACACGGTGGCTCAGAGTTTGGTTTCTTGATTTGATTTATCTTCGACAACATGAAAATGCAGCCCGCTGATGATGGTCTATGCAGCCTTTTAAGGTTTTGTTGAAATGAAGGACGAGAATGTAGGATGGACAATGCAATTTTCAAGCAGAAATGTCACCCTGCAATGTTCTTGTAATGTTCCCATTTCAAATTCTGGTCTGTAATCCTTTATGGAGAATATTAGCACATAGTGTATTCCAGCAAAAAATGTATAACATAGTTTGTAAGGGTGCGGCACTGCCAGGAAGAATGTAGAAAGATTCCAAAAGCAAGAATTGAAAGACTCTTAGCTGGTTACAAAATACTAACTCAGGGTTCCCAAACCTTTGCACAAGGCCTTTTATCTTTTAAAAACATGTAAACTTACATTCAAATTTGAAGAAATGTGTCACCTTTAACATTGTACCATTCAGAGGTCAGGTATACTTAGAAATTAATTGTAAAAGGCTTCTTGACCAGGGGCGCCCACAATTTTTGCAAACTACTGTAGGTCCATCCCATGCATACATTCATGTCCTGCGCTGTTATATGGAATCGTTAGTATGCGCTTCGAGCAAAATGCTATCTATTGTGTTTGTCATTGCCGTCACCGGCACTGCAGTATAGAAAGACAACTTTTGATATGGGGCTGGATTCATCTCGGGAAGATTTCTTTCTTTCTGAACTGAATAGTACTTTCCCTCAGGCGACTGGATTGTTTGGATTGAACGGAGGTCAAAACTTCTGGGCACAGCACAAAATGCAACACTGAATTATAAATCCAACCATTTCCCTTCTGATTCCAATTTCACAGCCGGGCGTTTGTTATTGATGAGGATGTCATATCGTTCCAAAAACTAACGAGTCCACTTATTCTAATGAGCGGCATGGGGACGAGTCCTCACTCCTGTCCTTGAACGGAGGCGAGGCATACCCGCAAGCAAGCAAACACGACCCGCGTGAGCCTGAATCCCCCCCCCCCCCCCCCCCTCCCTCTGCTCTCCTTTCCCGCGCGCTCTCTCTTTCTCTCTCCACTCCCCGCTGGCAAACGCTTCATCGGCCCCCGAAACGAGACCCCGGGGAATTCGATGATGAGAGGACCACCTCGACACTCGATGCGGGGGAAACGGGATGAGAGGAGTGAAGAGCCGCGTCGTTGGCCCGCTCGCGACCGGAGCGACGGCACTCGCTGTCGGAATAAGGGGAGCCAATTAATGCGGAGCTGGGCCGGCTCCTGCGGAGCTGAACACTCTGTATCGCTGTGGAGAGCGCACCTGTAACTCTGAGCGTATTCATAACCAGTCTGAGGAAGGGTAACGAAACGGAAAACAGCGTGACGCCGTCGCAAACTCTGCATAATAATGCGTGATATTACCCCTTATGCTGCAGGAAAACTGCATCACTTACAGTTTTACCAATTTGTTTTGCAGCAATCATTGTTGTGCTGTTTGCTTTGTGCGTGCTAAAACGCCAAAGGTCTGGTTGGTAAATGAGGCCCTTAACTGGTAAAATGATAAGTGTTGCAATTTTTCTTGATTGAAAAGGTCTCTGTTCTCGTGAACTGGGGGTGGGCAATGTGAACAGATACACACACATACACTGTGAATCAGGACCGGAGAAGTGTCAGGGTTAAAATATAAATGTGTGATCCCATTCTGGTGTTTTTTTCTCTGCTGCTACATGTTCAGACCACAACCTGCTTTGAATCCATTCCAAAAATTGATCCACCTAGCCAGTGCTACACTTGGCAGATTGAGAAGGTAGGGAGCGGAGGAGTTTGGACTGTTATGTTCATAAAGATGCCTACAGGGTACATGGGATAGATAACATAACACTTTTCAATAACAATGCAATGCAATGCAGTTTTTTTGGGGGTTTTTTTTACAGACCTTTTCTTTAATTAATGGCTTGTGCCATAACAACGAAGATCACTCTAATTCTATATTGAGAGTCTGTTTAATTTAGCCCTTTGCTCATGCTTTTTCAGGTAACTGATTTTCACAAAGACCTGAATCTCAGAACACATTAATTGTTTATAAAGTGGCAGCAATTAGCCGAAGACTGCAGGCGATTTTTCAGAGGCTACAAAGGAATGTTAACCGCGAAGGGATTTTGAGCTGGTTTATGAACCGTGCTGTATGAATGCATAATCAGGGCACAAAATAATACTCCACAATAAACCCTTAAAACAAAGAGGCTCCACTTTATATTTCCACCACATCCATTTAGCCAGCGCTCTAATCTAAAGAGGCGTTCATGCAAATTGAAGTGCATGTGTGCATTCAATGGATTTGTAATTGACGTGTGCGTGGGTACGTGCATCCTATTTAATTCGTCCTAATGTACGAAAATAGCCCACTGAGACGATTTCAATTTACAGATTGGTGGGTTAAACATTATGTTCTCCGGCTTCTTCTGGAATGGATAAATACCGCCGTCTAGTGGTTTCATATTGTTGCGTCCATTTGTGGCATAAATGGTCGACTTAATGGACCTCGCATTTAGCGGTCTCACTGTAAAGAATATAAAATTATAGTAGGGAAAATATGTTCTTTCAAAACAGTGCATTACTACAAGCATTGAGCAACGTCCAACCACATAACAAAGAACCTGAATAACTAAGATACTGAAGACAATGAGTGACTCAATGAGAAATACATTTTGTACCCAAAATAATGACTCACTTATCATCTGAATAGTTCTCAGAATTTAATTATTCAAATGACCATGTTCCATCTATTTTTTGGAGGAAATGAAAGAAAAGGTTTTTGAATTTCTCGGAGATACTATATTAGGGCATATCTAGCTTAACCAGGGCAATAGACTCAGCTGAGGTTGGGGTCAGGCTGGGTATAGTAATGACTGAAATATTGTCTTGTTACTTTAGTCGTGTATTTGAGGGTTTTCAGGGATTAGAGAGTAGAAAGGGTGACATCAATCAATTCCACAACCTTCAGAAAATTGTTACAAAACAGCAAATGACATCCCTGGTCAGGTTGTTTTTTTCCATCTCCTCACGTGTCCTTGGGAATTTCAGATTCCGGTGAGAAAGACGTGCGATCTACAGTTGAATTATGCACACTGAGGAACAGCACGTTTTCACAGATCGAGACAGCGGTTCTCACTGAATACAGGCCTGTCTTTGAGCACTGCAAGCCAGCGCGGTTGTTCCAGATGCTTCTCTGCAGCATCATAGCTCATTGCAATGGTTTACCGGTTGAATCATAAAATGCATAAATAGGCATTCCAAAAGTAAATTGCACTTCAAATTGAAAAAAAAAAAGGAAAATTACAGTAAGTACATCATAACTACTGTATTTAACATTGCCTGTTCAGGTTGCATCCATTAAGGTATAGTATCCTTGTATATATAATTAAGTTGCATTAAAAAAGAAAAGTCACGGCAGTCTCTATTGTACCGAGTAAAATGTCTAAATGTCTAAAGTCTAAACACATTAAACCACCACGTGATAGGTTTACAGGCTTACGAAGCTGTGTCTATACATCTTGCAGTTTGCCATGATGAAATATTACACCTGGCATTATAACAGTGTCCATGAAAAACGCACAGCGACCCTCTAGTGCCCTCTAGTGGCAAGTTTTATACCGAACGGTGCACTGTTGCGCAGTAAAGGCTGAAGGAACATTTCCCATGGCTGCCCCAGGTGTCTGCGTTTGCACACGGCTTTTAGAGAATCATCAGAATGCCAGCCTGGTTTCTAAAGGTAAATACAAAACCATAGTCCATTCAACCTTTGTTCGTAGGAGAAAATGGTCTCAATCAATGTGAGAGCTTCAGAGGCAAGTCCCACTCGGAGCCATTCTAAATGAAATGAATGCAATGCGATAAACATGCCAATCCTGTTGGTTCTCTCGCGAGTGTACTCCACTCATCATCCATGTATTCCCTTGGACAAAGACTGAAACGTGCTCTAAATGGTGGTTCCCAGGTTATAGTATATGTGCAATGCAAGACCCCAAAACAGGCCAAATAACCCCCCATTAATGCGCAGTAAAATGTCCCAGTCTAACAGAGTACATATATCAGTCCAATAGGGACCAAATATTCGCTGTAAGAGCTGAATTGATGCTGAACATTTTGCTGTGCATAGCACGAAAATAATACAACAAAGATGGGGATTTCATGTTGTGATTGGTGTATACAGCACCGATCAGAGGTCTGATAATCTCACACCTGTCCTTGTAAAAACGTTCTTCCGCGTGGCACGCCCCCGGGCCCCCCTACAAGGCCGCAGTCCTCTCCCCAAATGTTCACGGTGCATTTAATGAGCCTGCTCCAGCTGGTCGGTCCATGTCCGTATTGCAGGCCCTGTGGTATTCTGTGGGGTCACCTGCACTGTCTGTGCATTGTGCCCCATCAACCATGCCATCGTTGTCCTGATTTACCCTGATGCTAACTCCCTTTGAAAATACACATTCCAGGTTATGCCTATAGCTCATTCAAACCCATGAAAGAGCCACTATTGCATAAATAGCCTTTCATAACTGCAGACTTTAGCCAAGATGGCCTGTATTTAATAAGCACATTTTGGGCAGGATTATGGCTGGTGGACATCTCCAGAACAATTTAAACTAATAAAGCTGATCTAAAACCGTTGGGATTATTCCCTACTGTAAACCGCCCCGACCTCTGAGAACATCGAAACGGGGCTATTGTGCGCAAACAGAAGTAAATCATCAACATGTGATCCACAAAGGTACAGAGAGAAACCACTTCAAGATGCACTCAGTTACTGGATTTGGATTTGTATGGGCACAATTGGCATGAATTATCATGGACCCAAATTTCAAACGACCCATCTTTCCTCAACCGTCCTACCTGATATACGGCTTCAAATGAAACCTGTTTTCTAATTTATTTACCGGGTATTTGTCTGCCACCTAGTGGCTTGTGGTATGAAGGTCGGGTAATTTTTTTTTTTTTTTACAAAATAATAATAATAATAATAATAATAATAATAATAATAATAATAATAATAATAAAAACCATAGTAAGGGCACAGACATATACACAAGTTTGAAAACCATAAAAAGATCCATGATGTAGGCCTATGAAGTGAAGATTGTTTCAACTTCTTAAAATTTTGTTGGGATTAGAAATTGGAACCCGAATATTATAAATAAGTAAATAAGTAAATAAATAAATGTTACATTGAAACCACTGAATACGCCGCGGTGGCCGTCTGAGGCTAAGACGCAGCAGACTTGCGGTTGCAGTTTGCTACAGTTGCACACCGGGGACTGGGGTTCGATTCTAGGTCCTGCCAAAAGCCAAGTTTGGCCGGCCCTCGTGGAGCAGCATAATTGGCTCGCTGCTCCAGAGGGAGGGACTTGGCAGGGTTAGTAGATCGCCACACAATAAAGCACCTCGGGCGCCTCGGAATCACGGCAACGGGCATGAGACGAGACGGCTTGAAGAAGGCGTGTCGTTCTCCTTCGGGCCGCCGAGGGACGGGGTATGGGCGGTGTATCTAATACTAGCTCTAATTGAATCAGACGGGGTACAATTGGCTACCAAATTGGGAGAAAAAGGGAAAAATCCGGAGAAAAAGAAGAAACCACTGAATACAAATACAAATGTTGCATCACATGTTTATTGGGTATCTCAAATGTTTGCCCTTTTAAAATCTCAATAAAGCTCATCTGAATAATGGATACAGCCTGTTTCAGCACATGTTTGGCCTGTACGTATGTCTCACCTGTGGGTCTCATTATAGTAGGCTATCCATTTTGCGCGTTTTTAAACAAATGCCATTATTGTAATGTAATATGCATGCATACGGCCAATCACGCGCATTACACGGTATAATGTTCAGTGTTTGTGAAAGTCTAAATGGGGTTTATACGTTTTCCGGAGGGATCCAATGTATTCTTTGAGATACTTCCTAATATTGAATAATTTACTACCTATGTACTGATTCCTTCATTTTTCATATCGAAAACGTGATTTTTTAAAATCAAAATGAAGCGTTGTGTTTCCAAGAAATTTCTGATCGGACACGGGTTATTTGTTTCCAGGACAATTGCATCCAGTGATCTTTCCATAAACGCACATATTCCAACTAACTAGTCGGACACATTATTCGAGATAATGTAATGTAGGCTACTTAAGTATTTCAATTGCTCAAATAATCAGTTGCATGTTTGGATCAACTTTACTTCGTGTCATGATTCAATGGTTTACCAGCGCGAATCGTTAAAACTGCTGCATTTGCGTTTTAATATCAGCAGAGTTCGCTGTGTAGTCGTAACCACTGTCTTGAGAAATAAACGCCATACTAATTTATGATGGTCGTGTTAAGATTTAAAGGAGTTCCGGTTATGTGTGTATGCCGGCATACGGTTAGTTGATATTAGGTAAATGTGGGCTTTGTATGCTATTCTGTCTCATTACACTGACGCAGACCTCAATCTGTGAGAAAATTATAACATTTTGTGCGAGCTTGTCTTGTATAGTTAACTGCATATGTTTTGTTTTATTCCATCACCGGGGGAGAAGTGAATCATATACCACAATAAGCAGAATTATCCCCGAGGATGGGTATTCATACACAGGAATTGTACCCTATTCTTTATACCGATTAACAATCCTATAAAGTCATGCCGTGCAATAATTATACCATCTTATTTTTTGAGCAGACCTATTTTAATTTACCCATATATCCTGGAGCACATGTGTGTGTAATATATAAAAGTTCAAATTTGCTTCAGTACCGTTTGTCTACCGACAGTTACCTAACTATTGTATTAACAAAAGATTTTTCTTTTCAATCTCACTACTCTATGTTTATTGAATAGACTACACCACCAAAAACTCACGTCACGTATCATGCCATAATGTAATCCCCAGGAAAATAAGGAGTCCTCAGATGTGTAAACTGATTTTAGAATAATTAATTCAGAAAATACAACCAGTTTAAAATGCCTTTGACAAAAAGCGCGCCGTTAATTCTTTATAAGTGCGCGTGAATAGTTAAATAATTGTGCTTCAGCCTTCGATTATTAGTCTTGCCATTTAGGTTTACTGAAAGTAAATTGTGAAATAATAGTTTAAAAAAAACTCCTACAAGACAACAAATAATGTTTAGCGGCTGCCGTAACGGGCTGCTCCAGGCTCGACACGGAAAAAAAACAAACGGAAAGCTATGTTTAATCATGACTGCTTTAGCCAAGAGCTGACAAACTTTTACATATTTTGCGGTGCATTGGCAGAGCAGCAAACTCGCGTATCTCGCTGAACGCATACAAGAGTGGGAAGTTTCACATAGTTTCACATCCAATTTTACCAGCCCCCGCCTTTTTATCAGTGCTAAGAGCCAATTGGAAGGGAAACATTTTGGGGCTTCGAAAGCGGGCATTCAGTGGATGGGAGGAGTGTCAATCAGTGAGAGCACGCGTGCTTTGGTTGTTGGAAATTTATGCTTCCCGTAGCCTACAATGATTCCCGTTGAACTTGGAAAGGATGCTGTGCGTTTTATACACTTTGGGACAAAGAAGAAGTTGATTACAACGGCTCGTCCCGTTTTCGTACTATATTCAAAGATCTGATAAGGTAAGCTACAACCACACTGACAATGACAGTTGCATGAATAACCTGTTAATATGTACGTAGGCTATACCTAGATGATAACATGCTTTGTTTAGACTATTCAGAAAACTGTTCCTGTGGCAATGTTTTATAAAAATAACAAAATACATTTAGATATATTGGCAAACTCACATGGAAGCTTTATTTGTTTCGGAAATAGGTTGCCACAAGTTTATGAAGGCTAGATTCTCTCCATGTGTGCATGATTGGCATGTTTCTTTAACGTGGTATTGATACGCATGTACCGATATTTTAACTCAGGTAGAAGAACAGTCACAGAGGTTTGCACAAAGAAGAGTAAAAATGCATTCCGGCAAATCCGAAATTCAGATGCAAAAATCCACAGCCGTCTTTGGAATGGTCAGTCATCACCAAGCCCCCTCGGCCACAGACTTTTCCGGGTTGAGCTTCTCTGTGTACAGCGGTAAATCACACAGCTGCGTGAAGAGAGCCGGGAGCGACAGCTGTGGTGGTGGTGATCCCAGCAGAAGTCCACACGATAACGCAAGTCATGTGCAACTGCAAGTTTCAAGCCCCAAAAGACTTCCCGCGCCGGTGGAGCGTTATCCTGAACTCAAGAGTCAGCCCGAACATCTCTCGCAGGACTCGGTGCAAGGTAAGCCTGGATGAGCCAGCTGGCCTCACTGACATACGTGTGTGCACATGCCTCGCAAAAATACTGAAACCTGGCATGTGTTGAGCTATATGTTGACGTAAAATGATTTACTTGCGAGGAGAAGAACGGCAATTAAATTCTTATTATTTTTTTTTCACAATCAGACCTGTTGCTTAAACTGTCTCATTGGTGTTCTATTGTGTGCTTACATTAAAACGCACTATTTGGTATTCGGAAGAACAACGGCTGAACGGTCAATTTGTAATAATAAATTAGGCTAATCATGTCTGTGCTATCAAACGGAATTGCTATTTTCTTATTTTTAAAAGCTGTTCTGCCTTTTTATATCGATATAGTAACATGTTGAAAAGGTTTGCTAATCGCAGCACAATAGTTATTGATATAATCATGCCAAATGACTTCAAACAATGTGTCTAAACAGCCAAGATCTTCAGAGTTCTCATGGTTTGTATTAATTTGTGGAATTATGCCAGGAAAAAAACTGGAAGAATGAACAGGTGCATGCATTGACGTTAGATGGTATTATGACCGTTTCGAAATGTAGAGTTCTGCAAATGATGTTCTTTGTGCTGATGGCAAATGCTTTTCTAATATGCTTGTCTTATGAAAACGATAGACTCAGTACTAGCTTTTCTCCGTATTACCCCAATTTCTCGCTTTACTTTGCTGAAACAACAATAAATGCTAAATCATTTGGCGACTGTTTTCGGACATTACAGTATTTTCATACGATATAGGCTATAGATAGGAGCTATCTGATTCATTTGTAATTAACGCTGTCATCCCTGGTCTACTTTTAAGCATTAATTGTGTGAACACAACGTGTAAAATTTGTAGGGCCTATACGAGTATATTATTGTTATTTGTTTATGTAGTTTTGGCTGTTTATAATACTATGCTTGATTTAATGAATATAACGTTACGTTAATGTATTAATAATTTTGTCAAATTCATGGTGGCTTGCAAACAAATACACAATGTAAAGTATATGAGTAAATAGAGTAGAAATATTTAAGTGCTGCACGGCTTATTTAAAAAGGCCGGCGAAGCATAATTAAGTAGGCTACAGCAGGGTCACGCTAGAACTGACCGTTGGTGATCGAACACAAGCACGAGCACACACATTGCCACTTTAAATGTATTTACCATCGAAATTAATGCATCATACAAATCCTTAGTTGATTCATTTGATTCAAGTCATCATACAGAGGATAAGGATAAATGTTGTGTTTTCAAGAAATCTTAGAATAGAAAATGTCCCAATCAGATACTCAGGGAAGTAGAACACAAATGGTAATGAGCAGCAGAAGTTTATTTCAGAATTCCAGATGTCATTTTTCTCTTTGGATGTTTTATTCTCCATTCTACCGCCGCAGGACATTTGTTCTGGACTGATAAGCAGCAAAATGGAATAATTTTTAATTATTGCGTCCATTAAAATATTGAATTATCAAATTGTTGTTTGTACGGCTTCCCGGATTGGCCGATTGGAAAGTTGCGGTAGCTTCACCGTACTGTAAATATCTGCCTGCTGGCTTCAATTTTGAAACACGCTTCATGCATGCCGAGTGCACTCTTTGCGAGACGGTATCTGCGCCTGAAAGATGCTGTGCGTTTCCGAAGCCTTGATGGAGTGTGTACCCATATGCGGGCCAGGGGTGGGCGATTCAAACAAAGCTTAATTGTTTTCTAAGATGAAATCTTGTTTGAATGATCAGCGGTGATGTCCCTGCAGGACGGAGGTGGTAATTACCCGTCTGTCCTAAATCATAATTACACAAAACAGGCTTTTATATTAGTAATTACACATGCGATTTTGTGAAAGGCAGCTCAGTGCATTTGATTATTATTTTTGCCGGGCGGAATGTAAACCACATGTCTCTCTGTGTGCATGGAAGTACCACATTTATAAGCTTTTACATCATAATTGCACCTACGCAACTCCTGAGTTTCCAACCAAAATATATCATTTGAATGTCTATATATTTTTCAGCTCAAACAACATCACACACATATAATTTAGTGACTGTCCCTTTTGCAATGAGTTTTTTGTTTCCCTTTTTTTGTGATGTTCAGATGTTAATCTCAGTAATTCAGGCCATTTCTATTCATCTTTTGTTTATAAGGAATAATATACAAACACATTTCAGTCAAAACGTTTTTGGTTTGGTCATTATGTGGTGACTGATGTAATATATGGTTACATATGTATTTAACAATCCTGCCAGTGTCGCTGCTGTTCGTCAGGACCATGTAATGTAGATTTAAAATACTGTCACTTAAACTGCTATTGTGGTTACGGCTTTGTGACAGGGATACAGTGTATCATGGGTTTATCTTCCAAAGCGATGTATAACACAACAACTGCTTTTCACTTGTTGAGGAACTTATGCACTTGTAAGTCACTTTGGATTCTTCTAGATGACTAAACTATAAAATGTAAATGTGATTTATTCTTAACACAACATGGGTTACAGGGACATTTTTTCCATGCCAAACAGAAAGTGGTTTGGGCTGAGGTTATAGTGATACATTTATAGCCATGTTCATTTTAAATGACAAACAGAGTTTACTTGTTTTACCGCCAATTTAAATATTAGCAAAAATGCATTGATCAGTTTTATTCAAACTTGACTTAACCCGTGTGTTGTCTTAATGGTCAAAAATGACCGGCCAACCTGAGTGACAGATCGTTTCTTCATGCAAAATGGTTTTTAGGTTTCAAATTCAGCTAAGCTGTTTTATTTTAGGGGTTTAGTGAAGGCGGGTCATTTTTGACCCTCAGGGCTAGGGGAGTATACAGAATGTTAAGACTACCCAAGGGTTAAATTCACCAAACTCTGGAATCCAGGTTGATTTTCCTCAAACTAACAAAAACTTAGGTGATTTTCAACAACTTATTTTCCATGTTTCCATTTTTCCTCAATAATTTCGGAAGGCTGTAGAGCTCTCGGCACAGTGGGAATGCCAAACGCGTCCCGGCCTTTTGTTTGACAGCCGTTCGGTGAGTTTGGTATCGCCGTAGGTTTGTGAAAGATAGCCCGACCGGCCCTAAGCAGGCCACAGAAAGACACGCTCGGTTCTTTTCACGGCTCAAATCTCCCTGCTCCAGCTTCCAGATGTTCCGCGTTCTCCGTCCGGGCGAAGGAACCGGCTGGTATGCTGATTGCCATGTTGATGAGGTTAACCCTAAACTCCTATCATAATAAGAGCGCGGAAATAATGTCTCCTGTCCCAAAGCCCTTTGTTATATGCATTGCTGCTTGCGGGGTGGATGACAGACTGCGTTATTGAAGCTGCCGATGTGTGATCGCATCTGATCCTGTTCATGTACGGAGGAGCGGAGTCATTTTCTTCTGCTATGAATAAGATCGGGGTTATCAGTTAATGAAAGGCTGGTCTCTGTCTGGGCCTCATTTCAGTCTGCTCATCAAACCTACTGGATAAACGTTTTTGCTGCTAATATTTATATTAATCTCCATTTCATTATATGTCACTGCTACTGACATGTTATTTTATGATTACAGGCAGCCAAGTGACATAAAATATTTCCTGGATATATTACGTAAGCGGTAGTTCATATTTGAGTGATTGACTTGTTAAATTCCTCGAATGCATTTTTAGATCCTGTTTGAGTCTGCATGAGTTTGTTTGTAAACTTTTTCACCATGATATTAACCAGACATTAAACATACGTACATTATAGTGTACCATGACAAAGAAATACATTATTTTGAAGTTACCAACAAATGAGCATGAATACCATTGCTATGAAGAGAGGTTCCTTACAAGGTATTGATACATATAACTTAAAACATTAATTTAAAATAATGTTTCGCATTATGTCACAATAGGATCTTTTTATGTGGTGCTTAGTAGGTTTCCATAGAGACCATTTCTCAGCGCTTGCCCATATGAGACACCATAGGTTATAGCCCTTGAATTCTGATCTGAATATCAACATTTCCCATGTAACCAGGCCTCCTCTTTTTATTGATTTAATTTTCGCCAAAGTATACTGCCTTATTATGGGTAGCTAAAGAAGCTACTTCAGCATTTTTAAAACATTTCCTCTCAAGGCGGTGGGTCGGTTTTCCACCGACAGCGAGCGGCTTCGTCTCTTGCGCCTCGTGCCACTTTCTCGAATTGCGAAATGAAATGATTTTCCCTGAACGTCGTGTCAAATAAAGACAGACCGGAGGCATAATACGGAGGTCTACAGTATGTGGCCGAGGGGCGCTTCAGTGATATCGGCCCAATAACAGCCCAGCCAGTCAGACGCAGGGTCTCGGGTCGCCCCGTGTTTTATTTGGAACCCGGAGGTGAAAAAAGACCCGCGCTAACTGCAAATCAATCCACAGCCCAAGTCCTGCTTCCCTTAACCCGCCTCGTTAGGGCCTTAATTCATTTCACTGCATGGGTGAGTCATGCTTTTCATGATTGATTATATATGTGTAAGCATGGCTATGACAGTGCTAGAGTACCACAGCTTTACAATACTCTGTGTGTGTGTGGTGGGTAGTGGGTCAGCAACTTAGTTTCTTGGGTTAATTATAGCCATAGATTACAGCAATGCTACATTTTGTAAAGATTAGCTGAGCTGGTTGGGGCATTACTTAGCAATGTAATCAGTATCTACTAGGTTTGATGTCATGACAAAAAATAGGCCAGAAGTTGCAGTTTTTCTTTTGGAAAATAAATTTGAATATGTATCTTACGATTCTAATAGTGCTGAAACTGCAGAGAGCAACAGTATTCATTTTACAATTGGCTGTGTGTTCTTGAGTGTGTGAGAAATGCGCTCACGACCCTGCTGCCAGTTTGTGCTGCATCCAGCTCTGACTTTGATGATGCTGCAAATATGCGTGGTGTTGTTTTTATGGGGTTCAGACACTTCACAGATTTTACCACCGCTTCTCTCCAGGATCATCATCAGCCAAGAGCCTCCTTTTCAACCCAGCTACTCAACAGGGGCATACTACCCGTAGTGTACTGTAAGGATTTAAAAAACATATCTCACATATCAAATTAAGTATTGATTTCATAATTTCATATAAAATTATGTATGCCAACAACAGCAAAATAATATGACAAATATTATTAATATGATATTTGTGTGTTAATGTAACCTAGCTTTGCTTATTCAGATCTTGTAGGTGGTCACACACCACACAGCCAACGATTTGGTCGACTGGCATTTCAGAAGCGTGCTTTAATTAAAGTGAAAAGAAAGCACTTGTAAAACTCCAATGTACTGACACCACATCATGTTATGACAACATCCCCCCCCCCCCCCCCCCAGTGCTGTGGATAGTCTAAATAGTTGTGATAGATTGTTAAAATATAAAAACATTTTTCTTAACGCAAGCACGGCAAAGCTGAGGAGGAGTGCACGCGGAGAACAGAACTGGACGTGTTGGGAAAATAATATTTGGGTTTGGCCGCCCCTCCCTGGAGAAAGCAGGGGCTGACATGGCTTCATTATCTGCGCGTGATCTCCATCTGCGTGGCCCGCTTTCCCGTCTACGGTTCCACTTTGTCGACACATTCGCGTCTGACGAGGGGTATTGGGTTATTAGAACAGAACGCATTAAGAATTCATTACACTTGGGCTTTGCTGCGAAGGCCTTTTCAATTTTATCGGTAACAGAAATAATTTAGCATGGGCACTGCTTGTATGTAGTTTTGTCAACAAAAACAAACAACAACATTCATTCATTTGATAACAAATCAAAATGAGATCCAAATGCCGTTGCTTTTCTCCCTTTCTCCCTTTCTCTGGAAGCGTGTATTTTCATACCATACGCAGTACAGCTCAAGTCTCTCTTTCCATCGAGTCTTACGGGACGAGATGTGGTAACATCAAATCAACCCAGAAAAACTAACCAAGACCAGCGTCCATACTTCACTGAGGAAACAGAACTGCTCTCAGCGTGTGCTTGACTTTTAACCCCCCCAAATGTTACAGCTGATGAGCATGAACATTCCATCTGGCTACAAGCCCCGAGAGTGTCACCGAGAGGCAGCTGGACATGTCTGTTCTGGCTCCCGTCCGGAAGCTTCTGAAATTCAGATTCACCCCGGCAACTCTGACATGAGCCCCAGCCTCGTGCAGGCAACAACACTAAAATAATAGTTTCTCAGATATCGAGTCCTCGTGATTCTATGCACCTCGGATTCTCTGTGAGGTGTTCGATCAGCAACCGTAAGCCACTTCCCTTATATAGGGTTGTGGCAGTATGTCATTATATTCTATCTCTGGCTGGTTGGGATTCGTCATACTCTAAACTATAAAGTTACACAATTCTTATTTTATTTGTGCAGTGACCATTTGACTGAAAATGGTCAGCTTTGCTGCTGTAAAAGCGGCGAAAAAATGCTCCTTGCGTGTATTTCAAACCCCCGTGTTTTTTAGAACAGTGATTGTAACATCAGCATCAGGTGTATTTGTGATCTTACGCCTTAATTAATTAAGAAAACTGATAATTACAATGCTTTTTAACTGCTGTCATGCACAAAGACTGCAATAGTATTCTTTACAAATGTGAAGCAAACTGTTTTTGTCATCAGTGATGAGTTCTTCTTTGGCTAGCCTGTTTTTAAAATAAATTAATATACTCGAAAAATACACCAAGAAAACCTACCAGGACAGATTTTAATAGGTCATACTCATTTCATTTGACCATTCTACAGAATACATTTCTCAATTTCTGTACAGCTATGTATCTTCAACAGACTGCTAACATTATTTATTTAAATACAGCTGGTTATTTTTAGATGGAAACAAGGGTGATGGCAAGAATATTCATTTATCTTGGGTATTTTACAAGATGTTTTTGGAAATGTGGCCATTTTTGTGAACGTACCAGCTATTGTTGATCTTGTGCTATGTATTTCCTCTAAATATTTTAAAATTAGTATATTATGCAGGGTGAGGAGGTCATCTGCAAAATAGAGCTGATCTACTTACCATAATCCTTTGGCATAAGCTCTATCTAAATAATATATTTGAGCCAGTTACTTGACCTACAGTAAATTAATATGAAGTGGCAATTAGATAAACTGTTTTCAGAAATGATAGGCCAGTAAGGCAAAGAATTCCCTCACGAAAATAAACCTAAATGTTTACATTAAGGATGTACTCTACGGATCATTGAAAGATTAAAATGTAAGAGGAAATGTCTTAGCATACATCAACGAAAGCAGCACGACAGCGCAAGGTGAAATTCCTTCTTGCATCATTTCTGACGGACAGAGCCGTGTCACATAAGATAAGTGAAATGCTACATATAGGCGATGTCTCAAAGCTGGAAATGTGTGCTGCACATTTCGCCACAGAAGAAGGCCTGTTTGAATCGCACATCTGTGAAACATCGCATGGACGCACAGGGAAAGTGCAACGTGTGACTCATTAAGTCAAAGCCTTAGCTCAAATGCGTTTGTGTCGGTAATGACGGCTTAATCCTGCTTGGCTGGGCCGGGCAGATCGCTATGAAATGATAGTGCCCAAACTAACGACGTTCTAACAGCTAACATGATGTTGTCGTCCACGCCAATTCCCCGTAGCTCGTTGAAGAAAACAAACATGTACGTAGCCTTTCGTGCCTTTTCGGTTAGCACCGTGGTGAGTTAGCTTTCCGTTTGCGACACCAAGGGAGAGACGTGCAAGTGAAGCGTGTCCTTGACGAAAATAAGTTTCCCGCTGGAGGGAGAGTGGGGTTGTCTGTTTTTGGCAGTCAGCTTGCTTTTTCGACAGAACTGGGCTTGGGATGCTGTGAAATCTTCTTCCCTGATAGAAATCCCAGTCTTTGCTTTGCACATTAAGGGCAGGCGTGATATCAGGTTTCTTTGGAGCTCAGCTTTTGGACAAATAACAGTTTCTTTTGGGGGCCGGACGACCTTTGTAACATTTTAATATGTGTGTAATGGGAGATGATGCATTTTTTTCCTGCGCTGTGAATACTGAATACACAAGTGCCCACCAGCAAAGGAAATATTACAGTACATAAAGAAAAATAAATTATAGGCAGTTTGAGTTGAGTTTTTTTTATCAATCCAAACCTACACCTGCTTCAAAGTTATCAAAATAGTGTTTGCCACAAGACTGACCGGAGAAAGAGGTCGACTTACATTGAGGAAATTCTGCCAGAAACATCATCATCTTTTAAACAGAATCATCCCGGTGCTCACGTTTGAGTTCAGTCCTATACTTCTTTGAAAGGGTCAGTGAGAAGAAATGTTCCATGAGTGCATACTGCTAATTAACCTCCCCCACCTTTTTTTGTTAGATGACTGCAGAATTTGGCTGTACAGTCACCTCGTGAAAAGATGAATAATTGGTTTTGCAGCGTTGGGAAGGAGTTTGCCGTGAGATTTCCAATGACACCGAACCCCAGAATCTCCCCCTGCCACTCCACCCACACAAGAACAAATGAGCACACCCGTAGGCATGCGTGCTCACGCACACACACACTCACACACACACACACACACACACGTGCACATACATTTTGAAAAGCTCAATGCAACACAGTTTTGGTTGCTTGCTGTGAGGTGGTGTTTGGCAGCCATGTCAAATTCCCCCAACCTGACTTAGTTTCCTGTGTTCCGTACCAGCCGTCCTGTCCTGCCTCCAGAATGCGGGGCGATACCCAGAAGGCTGTGGGGCAGGCGGGAATAGGCAGCGCCGTTCACACAGTGCTGTCTTCATGACACCCTGCTCAGCACATGTGGACTGAGAGGGAACAAGGAGATGGGACTCATTATCATAGCACCTATTCCACTTGGTACTTGGCCAAAGTCCTGCGGCCATTTTGTGCGGTGCGTAGGGGCAGGGGGAAGGGGCTGTTCATCGTGAATTATGAAACGAGAGAGCGCAGAAATATAATTTCTGTGGACTTGAAGATCAGGAATCCATGCGGACGGGGGAACCTAATTAAAACCAAAGTTGTGGGAATTATTTTTCAAGCTGTCCGCACCGCGTAAAGCGCTCGGGTTTTCCCTTTCGGTTAAAATAAGCACATGGTAGCTATGATTTTATGAAACAACAGAATGATATAACCAATCCGAGGCAGAAACGGGGCGTTTATGTTGTTTATTAGGCACAGTGAGACTTAAAACAAACAGCCTCGTTAAACAATCAAACAGAGCGCAGAGTATCTGCTGCCTCTCAGGTCCTCCAGAACAGCTGTCAGGGCTCTGTAAACATAACGGGCGGCAGGGGAACCCAGCGGTGCAGGCAGCCTCTGCAATCACTGGGGTCTCGTTTTAGACACCCTGGTACTTTCAGCCACTCCATTCACTGCCACTTTACGGTCAGAGGAAATCTACACTATTGGAGCGACACAAATGAACAAATATTTCCCTGTTAGTTAATTACAGAATGTAATTTTGGTCTCGTTTTAGACACCCTGGTACTTTTAAGTCACTCCATTCAATGATGACATTTTACATTCAGGGCAAATATACACTGCTAGAGTGCCACAAATGAACTAATATCTCCCTGTTAGTTAATTACAGAACACAACTTTGTCAGGCATTGCTACTGCATATATAATTAAATAATCAGCATTACTTATCTAGATTTGTTAGCCCTATTAAAAGGATTGCTGGATTACTGCCAAATTGGCAGCCTTGTGCTGTTGTTTATTTTTATCGTTTCCACTTGGGCATTTTGAAAACGCTCAATATCAGTCCGAGAAAACCAGGAAACATGGTTCAATGGCATGTTGCCGGGTTTTCACACACAGTAGTAGGGGGAAACATGCAATTGTGCACGCAACGTGTCACACGAGAGACATGCTGTCGACATGCTAACCAGCTCTGCTCCTCCTCAGAATCTTGGCCAGATTCCATTGAAACTTGCTAACAAACAGAAAACGGCAAACGCATCAATGTTAGTATTTTTGACTCAAACATGTAAACAGAGTTAAACAGTTTATTGTTCCCGATTAGTGTATGCGGTCTTAAGTCCAGCTCATTTTTGCATTGCTGTTTATATGTTCTGTAAAAGAGCTAGATATCCTGCAAGCGATATTCTGTTCGCATGAAAATGAACATGGCCACCCAGATTGTTTTAATGTTTGACTGTTGTTTTTAATGAGAAAAACCTTTCTGGTAATTATTTATTGACAGTATGGTGGATTCGTTTGTCTAAAGTCAGCTCCATGCCACGTCTCACTAAGCAACTGCAAGTATGCTGTAAAGAAATGTATTGGCTTTGCCTTTCTGGGCCTTGTAGAACACTTCTGAAACCACAATCCTTTCTAAGCGCATAGTAAAATTACTAGCGTGAAATCAACTCTAGCAGTGCTAAACTCCAAAATCCAGCAGACTTCCGCAGGCACAATACAGTCTGCTGCCCCAATTTTGCGATAAAGTTGATGCAAAAGGTTTCTATAAAGTTGATGTATTTGCTCAGTGAGCATTGGATCAGGAAAATGAATGTACCTTAAATATTAAAGACACCCACTTCAGTAATGGAATACCCCTTTGGATTGTTGAAAGAACATCCCCTCGCTTGATATTTTCAATCAGGCTCTTTGTTTTAAACCGCCACATCCACACACATCCAGTAGTGGATAATCTTACAGTGCTTACTTCATTCTAAATGGCCTGCCAGATTTCAATGAATTTTATTTTGGCATATAATGGAGTTATGGAATGCTTTAAAAAAAAAAAAGATATACTTCATAATTGAATCAAACTGAATTTGAATTAATCTCAATGATATAACGATGTCGCATACTGTATCTGTCGATCTGTTGTTTTATCTATTGATGTGTAATATGGAAATTCTTTGGTTTTCACGAAATTGAATTTAAATTAAATAACCAAAGCATTTTTTTAAAAACAAGATGCGTGGTTGATCCTTGGTTATAGGGGAGTATCATTTGAAAAGCATGTTTTGATGTTTCACCCACATGTATAATTTGGAAACCATAGCAATGTGCACTGAAATGGCAGTATTTTCATTTAAGAGCTGATCCTTCTTCCTTAGACTCTCAATGTTGTTCTTCTTGACAGGAAAACAATTTTTTCAAGTAATCAACTAAGTGTATTTAATCTGATGTAATCTGATTTTCTGCATAAATGGACAGTATGTCCTTTATGATCTCATACTGTATCATCGGGTGAAATATATGCAGCATAGTGCAGTCATTTTTTAATTATACAAGCCATGTTAAAATCGATGACATGGGCAAAAAGGTATTTTCTAGAAGGGTACATTTGTGTTTTGTGTTTCTTGAGGACTTGCGTGTCACACGTCAAAATTCTGACCAAAGAGCCAGAAAACAAGGGTCACGTCAGTTCAGAAACTGTCATGTCTCATGTCAGTGTTGAAACATTTAGATCACAAGAAAAAAAATCACGGCTACAAACATTCTTAAACTAAGGAAAATAAAGATGGATTTAGAGGTTTCATCACAAAGTGTATTTATAGATGGAGCTGAGACTTGAGAGTTATAGCGCATAGCATTTCACCCACATCGTCCGACTTCCCAATTTGGGAGTCAAATTCCCTTTTGAAGTGAAATGGATCTTGTTGTTTTGTCTCGGTTTTAGCCCGTTCCTCGCCTCTCCCAGAAAGGGTGGGGGGGGGGGGGGGAGAGGATATTGGGGGATGGCAGTTTCTCGCTGTCTCTGTTTTTGCGAGGGGAACATTTGACCGTAAAAGCGTCCGGCGAGGTGCTTCAGAAGCTGCATTACTCACACATTCTTCAGACGCCCTGACCACCAGGCCGGGGCCGAGCCAGGCCTCTCCGCGTGTGACTCAAGAGCGCGGCTGCCGTTTGATTTACATCTCGGCTGTGCCACTTGCTGCTCTTGGCCCGCCGGCGGCTTGTATCATTAGAGAAAAATCTGCTTCGTGGCTGTGAAATGAATACCCTACTGTACGCCCGGCCGAGACGCCGAGGGCCCGTGTGGCCTGCGGTGCGGCTTTGCAGGGAGCGAGAGTGGGCCCCTGGGGCACACCGCTAGTGTTTCGGCCAACGGCGGTACCTTTTGTGTCTGCCGTTTACAGCGGTTGGTACACCTGATGGTTGAACCTGGGTGGCTGAGTGTTGGTGCCAGTCTGTATGGTTTAGATTCATTCCACCCTGTGGTGATGGTGAGCCTGGAGGTGAGGTTCAGCAGCCTCTCATTCACTCCACCAGGACCTGCTTCAGAAGGATACGTGTCATCCCTCTTACCGCCATCAGGGGTGTAGTGTGGCCACGGCATCTGGGAGAGGAGGATAGTGGCCCTAGTTGCTTGCACTGGCTGTTCAGCCGTGTCTTAGCAAACACCATGTCTTCTCTGATCCCAGCACCACCAGTGTCAGTGTGAATACAGCCTATCGCATCCGCTTCTGTTCCTGCTGGTGAGGTGGTGTCCCTCTCCTGTTTCTGTGTCATGTCGTAAAGATGATATTTATATTACCAAACAAACTAAAAGAACATATTAAACTCCACTATGCGGGAAACTGGACTGTAAAGGCTGCCTTTGACAGGAAACTGTCACTATTGGAAGTTGTACCATCAACCTGATCTAATAACCCTCATGTCTGTAGGTTGACATTGTGACGGAAAGGGTTCTACAGATCGGGCTATGCAGAAAGTCTTAAATTAAATTGACATTGGGAATTTCTGGGTATCTGTTACAGTAAGAATGAGAGATTAAGCCTAAAAAGTAGGCATAGAAAGTCACTTTCTGCAAACTGATGCATCTGGACATGTACCTGTGCCAGATAGAGTATCAGTACCTGTCTTTACCACCGAACTGACAAAAGTGAATATGAGCATGAATGTGAACAACATACGGTATTAACTGAAGAATAAGCTACGAGTTATATTTTCTCACATTTCTGTAACTATTCTGTACAATTCTAGAGACCAGTTTGTAGTTTTAATTTGTGAAAAATGCTGAATAAATAAAAATGAATAAATAGTTATCTTTGTCGAGAGCATTCCAAAGCTCACTTTTTAAATAGTCTTTGGCTGGTCTGGGCACGTTAAAGGCAAATGGCGAAGCGTCTGATTTAAGGTCTTACGGTGCCCACAGGCCTCGTTTGCATGGTAAAAACACACACTGGCAAACATTTTTATACCTTCATTAGCCCAGCGTGGAGTAGCAGCCAAAAGGCTGACTTCTACCCCCTCTGTTGTTCTCCTTAAGTTTCTTCCAGGAAGCTGCCATGAGGCAGTGGTCACTCAGCGGAGAAGCTGATTGGCTGGCCTGGCTCCAGGTGACTATGAACGGACATTGTACACTGCAAACGCGGGGTTTATAAGGTCCGTTACTGGTCGTTAATAAAATCTCGAAGGTTCTTAAACAAATAATAATTCTCTGCTCAAGCCCAGCCACTATACAATATCAAATTATGTTTTGAAACTTTATTGACTGTGATAGCTTCACTCCAACAAATGCAAATTTCAGTCTGTAAAAGATTTTTGTTTGAGAACAGAGGGCTGGTTTGTGCAACACTCTTGAGTGACAGACCTGTCACTCAGCCCTCATAAACAAAGGGAAAATGAATATTGGATTTCTGTTTCGAATTCCAGAAATCAAAGGGAGAACATTTGAAATTGCATACTGATGGCCCATTTTCTGTGTGTGGTGGAAGAATCTGCCTATTTCCCATGGTAAAATTAAAGGGAATCTATTTCTTTTCTGGATCTGGTTAAAACATTTGGAGCCATGCAGTGTGTTGTTCCCTTGAATGTGTGTGAGGGAGGGAAGACAAGGATTGCCAGAGGTCACGGTACTTGGAAGAGAAGAGCCAACATGACGATCTTCCCTGTTCTTTGGGAATAGCATCGTGGTCCTGTTCAAGTCACATTTTGCTCTATGTCAGAGTGATCTTGGAAAGCCATCATAAAGTGTATGAAATCAGTGGACTGTGCTTTGCTACTGGTTGCTCCTGTTCTTTTACCTGGCACGCACTTTTTATGAAAACCCCCCAACCCACAGCTGAAAAAAGAGTTCCCTCCATCCACTACTTTAGTTTAAAATCTTTCTCATTGCTTTATGAGCTGAACAAGCGCAGCTCAGACTTACCCTGTAGAGCAAGGTTCCTCAGAGTCAATAGTTTAACCCACAAGGAAAATCCAAAATGAGCCCATTTTCACCATATTTTGGGGGCAACATGGCTCAGGCAGTAAAAGCAGTCGTCTGGCAGTCGGAGGGTTGCCGGTTCGATCCCCCGCCCGGGCTGTGTCGAAGTGTCCCTGAGCAAGACACCTAACCCCCAAATGCTCCTGACGAGCTGGTCGGTGCCTTGCATGGCAGCCAATCGCCGTTGGTGTGTGAGTGTGTGTATGAATGGGTGGATGAGAAGCATCAATTGTACAGCACTTTGGATAAAGCGCTATATAAATGCCAACCATATTTTTGTGCTTTTACAATATATGTGTGTCTTTTCTCAGTAAGCAGAGAAAACCTGATTCTTGGGGTATGCAGTGACCACTGCTCAGTTTGAGAGTTTGATTTAGTTTTTATTAATTGAGCCAAAAACAGGACAGGACAGTTATCTATAATAATAAGTAATCCCGTACATAACTATGACTCATAGGTAGGGTGACCAGATTCCCATGTCTACAATGCACTGAGAACCTATGATAATATGGCATTAAATATGCTATGACTAAAATATGGGAAAATACATATTTTGAGAAAAATAGATATGCGTGAAAGGGGGCTGGAATATAGGGATATCTGGCCACCTTAGTCATACAGCTACACTGTGACTGTACAAGACAAGATGATTGACAGTTATGTACATTAACAGAGGACGTTGCTCATCAGATGTACCTCACAAATATCTCCTATAGGACCGGATCATTTTTCCTAGGATTAGGGCACTTTAAAATGGGAATCTATAGGATTTCTGACTGGTCTATAGTGGTTTTTTAAGTGCTGATCCACGCCAGAGAGAGAATAGTTGTTAATAAAAGTTCAGAGCTCTCTGGATGTCCTGTAATCTCCCAGGCCTGCGGCGCTTGGGGCTATTTTTGCAGAATTATTTTTCATTTGAAACGGCAGTCCGGTGGAGTGGTCGCTGCTCCAATCAAGGGCCTCGGTACGGAGAAACCGCTTTCCCACGGTCCGGATCTCCTGCCTAACCCCATCTGATCCTCCGTAAGATGCTTCCAGAATCCAGGGCGCTCTTCGGGCTGAGGCCTACCGTTCCCGCTGCGTTGCCGCAACGTTTCGCGGGCGTTGTGAGCGCGACGCACCTCTCTGTAGAATGTAGCCTAAAAAACCAGGACTTCATAGCACCTGCCGTCCAGACCAAGTCACACGGTAAAGAGAGAACATGACGTGGAGATTAAATCGGCGACTTTTATGAGCAAGGAGCGGAGCAACATCTTGTTTAATGTTATCCTTCTAACAACCTTTCTGTCAGTTTTTATCTCAGAAACAATGGAGAGAGCGAGAGAGAGAGAGAGAGAGAGAGAAAAGGAGTAGAGGAATGAAATGGCAGACAAATGGTGTACAGTAATGGTAGCAGATCTTTAAAATAGATCTCCATCTTTCTTTTTCCTATCCTCCACAATCTGGGCACCTTCAGCTCTCAAGTTCACTCCAGGCATATTGCCCTGGAAATAAATAACAGTTATAAATCAATAGTTTTTTCTCATAATCGGCTTATCTTGTTGTCTGAGCCTTTTCACGCTTATGGGATGTTTATTTGATTGTGTAAAACTGAGCACAATCACTGGGGGGTTTTGGACATCAGTAAGACTGTTGGAGTGATGTTCTCACATGCATACTTTTTGGCATTACTCCTATTTAAAAAAAAATACAGCCAGCGGTTTTCATCGATCATTTAAACTTTTTAACTCTTTTCCATGACCCCTTGACAATCTCCTGAATAAATTCTGGCCTGCACTGAACACTCTGGGCATTCTCTCCACTTCTATTAACTTAACGTCCTGCAAAATGAAATAAATGATAAAAAAAGCTTGTGATTCACCAATGAAAAAAAAATCACAATAATCACGTTGTTACGGTGAGTGGTGCTGAAAATAACGTTAGCATGCAATCACATTGAAGGAGTATATCAAGATAAAGTGCGTAAATGTTCTGACAGCCAGGTGGAAAGTGGCCTTGTTTCTAGCCAGGCACGCCAATTGGCTTTCGTCAGGTTTATTGGTGTCCTTTTCCCCAGACATATTATTTTATTGTTCTTGCACAGTTGGTTTTCATTTGTCCGTTTTGACTAATGATGAATTTAGCCATGCGTGCAGAGCTTATTGCTGTACGGGATACTCCTATCCTCAGCCACGAGTGTGAGAGAGTCCCTCGGCTCGGCTAAGCTAACGAAAGCAGCAGCCAGTGGTCAAATTCAATTTTCCGTTGCCCACGACGGCTAGAAACGGCAAGGTTTGAACATAATTACGTAATATAGAAGTGCGTTACAACATATACTATTAGCCTACATCTCCGAGAACGCTTGACCCAGAGACGTAAGCGGGCCCTCCACGGACTTGTTAAAATGACAACCTGAGTAAAAACAGTGATGTCCTGAAAGAGATATGGCGCAGGCTGTCTGCTGGATGTGTGGTGCAATACGACCAGGCCGACCGCGAGACTGGTCAGGTCCGTGAAGAGAGAGTCTCTTGTCGAATGTAAATGCATGACAGAAGGGGGTCTAAAATTGGCTACCTCTGAAACGCGGTACAGAGCATAAAAGTCTCCTCCTCGTTTTTAAATGTAGGTCGCCTCCATCACGGGCACTTATCCTATTTCCGATCTGCGTCATACGCATGGAAGACACGCCACCTTTGACTGCGGCAGATGGAGAGATAGCGTCAGGCACTGAACTTGGCACCGGTGCACTCTCCCTGACCCGGGAGCGAAACGGAGCAAATCTGTAGCAAATGCCGGGAGTCTCCACGGATAGACCCTTTCAAAGATGCCTTAGTCAAAACAGCCCCCGTGTTCAAATGGATCAGGCCGAGAAAGAGGCCAAATCAAACAGAATGGTAATGCGGGCCTGCTGCTCGCCCTCACCCCTGTCCTGCAACCAGGCCTGTCATCGACAGCCCAGCCTGCCTTCTCTGGGCTCCCACATCGGGGGGAAAGTCTCTGCCCTGTATCCATCTTCTCGCTGGAAGTAAGAGGGCTTCTCTGTCAGTGAGGAAATGTTATCTGCGTTTCCTCTCCTGTTTTTTTTTTTGTGTTTTTTTTTACACGTTCGCTATGAGAAATTAGGCAATAATGACTCTGCTGCCAAACTGCCTGACTTCACTCTGTAAAAAATCAGCGCCCTGCACGTTGTTGCAAATTACACAAATAAATGTTCAGATAAACCACAGAGCAGGCTGAACTCGACTGTTAACCCCTCAATTAACATTGTAAAAGTGTCAACTGCAATTTACTCAGCGGTAGGTTAATTTTTCTTTTTGCTATGAACTCTCTCTATAAATGCAACACCACACAGATTCTGAACTGAATGAGGGGAAGACTCTGACATCATAGTATTATTTGGCCTCCAGTGTCCAGATGTTTAGTGGAAAGTGCAAACATCTTTTAATTTACTATCGATGTTGTGGCGTGTTTACAGTATATTGTTGGAACTTTCCGGGATAATACCTTCAGGAAAATAGATCTGGAGCAAGTATTGGTTGTGGCATAGCTCAGTGCGCCTGTCATTTGTGCTGAACTTTAAGATCATTTATGTGGGCTGAAGCAAATTTGAGGGTCCCTCATGTTACAGTTAGTGTTTTCTGAAACAGAAGGATAATTCAATTATGTAATCTGGTCTTGCCTTGGGCTGCATTAATTACAGTGAGGAAACGGGAGAGGATTATAGGGGTGGGGTCTCGTGCCCTGAAAATGGATACAAGGCAATTAGAAATGTTTGGAAAATATTAAATGCCCAAACCAAACACTTCATTAATTACTAGAGGACTCCATGACCCAAGCAAAGGGTACTCTTCAGAAAAAACCCTGTGTGTGACTACCTTAAGCCATCTGACAGTTGTATTTTCCTTGTAAAATAATTCTTTGCATGATGTAATTATTGTATGTACATTTTAAGAATCCTTTGTTTGCATTTCTCCTCTGGGGAATATTGATCATGTTGTAATTTGGGGGCTTAAATGACCAGGAAAAGCCTCTTACCCGCCTTGTCAGGGGTCTAGACTGTCGTACCGAAGACTCTTCAAACAGTCTCGACAGCGCATTCTACCTGGCTTATAGAGTCGGCTTTTGAGTAGCATTTGAGTAGCATTTGTAGCTTGAACCTTGTTTTTTTTGGTGACCCGTAGAAGGAAAAAAGATGAATATTCCAGCCTCAGAAAACACTACTTAAAACCACACAGGTTTTAAAGGTTACTACTCTACCTTTAGGCTACTGAAATGAAAAAGTTTAATGGCACTGTAAATTCCTTATGCGAGACAGGCTTGTCCCCCGGAATCCCACAGTTCCAGGCCCGGATTGTACAATACAGTCACTGCAGTCATCCCTTTAAAACCTCGACATGTTCTGTACTTAATTACGGAGAAATGAGCTTTTCAATAACGCTGCAGCGTGTGTTTGACATTTTTATCGTCATGGTTTTCACTACAATGTTGTGACATGGTACTGTTAGGGTCACATGCGGCAGTATGGGGGTTTTTATCTACAGAAGGCGATAACAGACGTGTCACCCCCCCCTCCTTACACTACTTCAGGAGCACTCAGGTGTCAAGCATGATGATGGTAATGATGTCTGTTACTTGGCAACACAGCAGTTCCAATGGAAATCTCATAAAACATGAGCATTTTCTTAGCTTCCAAAAGTGTTTTTTTGTTTGTTTGTTTTTTTAGTTTCAAATATCAGTTTTTAACAAACCTGCATTTGTATTGTGGGCTCAAATATGAAAAACAATAAAGAATTTCTCTATTTTTTCTTAGGTTTAGTTTATAGCTACTTCTTACAATATCTTTCAGTTTCAATAACAAAACATAACTATTCTAAAATTAATTGGAGAATGGTTTACCTTTGCCACTGATCTTATAATGATTTAAAACACAAAACCAAAACAGATGTTCCTGTCATTACGGCTATTAATGTGCTGTAACACAAGTAAACACTGTAACTAAGAAGACTTTAAATTGATTATGTGGCTAGCTAGAAACCGATTGCTCGAGGGTATGCCATTGTTCCAATAGCAGCCAAATTAACCATAGTTATAATTAACTTTTTTCACAAAGAGATGCATATACTGCTATGACTTTTTGTGATCCGTCTTGGCAAAGTGTATCTTTTTCATTGTTTTCCTTCCAAAACATTAACCCAATTAGCTAATTAAATTATGAAATATATACAAGTGGTTTATTTCCTCGTTAAGGAGAAGCGGGTTGTTCTGCAGGCAGTGTAGTTTAGTGGGTTTTATTTAATAATGGACCGTGGTCGGGCCTTGATCTGGCCCTGGAGAAATCAGCTTCCTCAGCTGCGGTGAAACTGTGTCCTGAAGGAGTCCTTAGAGTGCTTTTACTCTGTGATAGGCACAGCACACAGTATAGCATACTGAATGCATATGGTACTGTACGTTGAAAATTGATTATATTATACTATGATAACAGGGCCCCTGAGGGACTCGGACAAACACAGGGCTACAGGAAGAGAGTTTCTGCCTGCAGAACTGCTGCTCACTGGATGTTTTTCTTTTGCACAATTCTCTGCAAACTCTAGAGACTGTTGTGTGTGAAAATCCCAGGTGATCAGCTGTTTCTGAGGTACCCAAACCACCCTGTCTGGCACCAACAATCATTCGACGGTAAAAGTAATTTAGATCACATTTCTTCCCCATTCAGACATTTGGTCTGAAAAACAGCTGAACCTGTTGACCACGTCTGCATGCTTACAGGTCTGCGTAATAAACTGATCACTTTATTGAGAGTATATTAACCCTATAAGGTGTCAGGTCAGAAATATGTTATTCTTAACTGAACATTCCAATGCTGATGTATCTACGGGTAACTGAAAGCAATGGAATGCTAGAACACCAAATTCTAATTTTGAGGAAAGAAAATGCAATAAACCAACTCTTCGAAGGGTTAAATTACTACATGAATGAAAAACAAATTATTCCACCATCGTTTGATGCTGGTATGCATCTTATTGGAGCTTGAAATTGATCGCATGCAATTAAAAAATAAAGTACTTGTTTGTAACCTTAATCAGGTCAAGTGGATGCTCACAGGCTGGGTTTCTGTTGTTGTTCTATGGCTCCCTTTATGTTCAGCAGTCTGCAAGTCGAATGTAAGAAAACCCAATGTCATCAATTGACATAACCTTACACAATTAAACACAATTACATTACTCGGGCTAAGGAAAAATCTCCTGTGACCCCCTCCCCCCCCCCCTTCCCTCCTCCAAAAGGAAAATCCTTTAAGGTTTCTTAGATCAACAGTGTTATGGAATATATTTCTCATTCCGCATGAGAAGAATGCATTGCAGACCACATCTTTCACGCTTTCTGCGAACTGGGATTGCCTTTTGATAAACTTCTCCTTTTTTTTTTTCGCGTGCGAGGGGTTAGCCGCATCTCTGCAGTACTTTGTCTTGCAATTAGTCTCTCCGAAATGTTTGAATTGGAGTACACTTTGAAAGCATTCGATTGGCTTTGTGAATTAGCTGGGAGCAAAGAGAGGCAGAACCCCCTTAATGAAAGACAACAGTCTAAACTGCAGCGTGGTGACTGCTAATGGATCTAACCATCACCTGATTGGTTAATTGCCGGTGCCAGTGGTACTGTAGTACATGATTATTATGTCAGGGTAATGAGCGTGGGAGTTTGGCCTGTCTAGGCTGCGTGTTTGTATACAAGTTCTGTATAAATACAGTGTTTGAAGCCACAGACATTTTCTGCACAGATGGAGACGGAGTTACTCGGAGAAACAGATGGTGAAACAACAGTCCACTGGAATATCCATTGTTCCTTATTTCTTGATGTTCATTTCGTCCTTGTTGGACAATCTTATTACAAGCGGTTATCAGTTGATAGATATCAGTTGGTCTCACTGTGGAGTGTTCTGCTGAAGTATTCAGTCACAAACAACCTAAAACAGTTGAGTAAAAGGTGAAATTTCAATGGCTTTTCCTTATGTAACTATGCTGCGATTGACATCCATCCAACCAGCCAGATCACAATGCTATCTGGCTAATGCATGTTGCGTATCTATCTAGCTATTTCCTCACATTATCTCAGCATTGGTAAGTATTTCATAGTCAATGGCAGTCATGGAGGAAGAAGGCAAGGAGGCCAGAGAGATAATCTGCTCCCATGTATCACAAAATGGTGCCATATCTCTTTCATTATTTTTAAAGGGAGTGGAATGTAAATTGTTTTTGCATTCATGGTCACCTGCTGGTATATTTTCAAAAGGTATATTTATCACCATATTTTCTCAAATTTTGAATGCCCAATATAGAATCACGATGAGACGTACTGTAAATATAATAATACAGTATTCAAGAGTATTTCTGAGTCGGGCAAAACAATTAAAGTGTGAAATGAGCAGATCCAACAGTGTGACATGCAGCTTATTCACGGCTGTCAGTGTACAATGCAAATTTGCTCATCTTTGTTTGAATGTGGTAATTGAATAGCCTGTGTCCACTCCATCCGACTGCATAAAGATTGGTTTATCTCTGCAGCACCTGTTCTGATGTTATGCTTATGAACCAGACGTGGAAAGTCCAGGGGTCAGAAAGTAAAGGTCCTGCCCTGTGTTTCTTCCACCCATGAACTCAGTCAGCTGATATCAGTAGTTATGTTCTACCTCCTGGCTGAATCATTGTGTTAAATTGTTGATTGGAAGAAATTAAAATTAAAAACCACCATAGCTCAGAACAGTACAACAATATTTATTGTCTCTGGTGGGGTACATAAGCCCCCTTCTACAGTGTAATGCATAAAAGTGTAATTCTTTACAGAGGCAGACTTGCTTTGAATTTCAAAATAAAATCATGGCCCAAAATTGTCAGGGTTGCTCAAACAAAAATTGCAGTTAGCTTTTGAAAACAGGGCTCCTGTAAGTTTACATGGAAGAATAACAGCCAAGTGTATCAGGGAATCACAGGCCCAAAGAGTTTTGCATCAGGCCCTGGTTTCAGTGGCAGGGGAGCAGTACGGTACTTTGCTCCCGTGTTTTGGTCGGGTAAAATTCACATTTAATTTAGAATTTTGCTTTCCAAAAGCTTGCCTTCATTTTTTGTAGACGCGCATTTACATTTCAAAGCTGTCTATATAGAGTGAAATGAAAAGCGAGTCCGTTTATGGCTTTGGAATCCTTATTGGAAAATTGTGTGTGAGAAGGAACGGAGGGTTTTTTCATCGCTTGCGAAAGGGCTGGAATGCTGTGAAAAGCACTGGACAGTGTGTGTATGTGTGTGTGTGTGTGTGTGTGTGTGTGTGTGTGGGGCGGGGGCACGGACATTTCGTTATAGTGAGCAAAACAATCACAGGCCAAATAGAGTCCCAAGCCAATTTACTGTATGTGATCTCGTTTTGATCAAATCCACTCCTCTCAAAACAGACTGTTATTGCGCCCTTGCCCTTTGGGAAAAGGTTACCTAAATATGTCCTTCTCTAATATCTATTTACTGATATGTCGAGCGGTGGATTATTGACTCAACCTGAAAAAACAAACAAATATGAACAAGCAAAATCTCTTCCAAAATGAATAGAATTTATTCTATTGTGTATTCCGATATTTAATATGCTGTATTCTGAAATTTAAGATGTAATTTTTTTTTCCATAATGGATCAGTGAATCTATGTTTACTCCCTAATGTAGCACTGCCTCAGAAAATAATGTGTGGATTGTAATTAGAGTAGAAAACTTCAATCCCGTGTCAGTTAACATTTTGAAATTCAGTTGAATAAGTAATTCACTATTGTGCAACTGCTACGTGGAATCACTATACATGTCAGAGAAACAGTCATATGTTCATGTATTATACCACAATTTTTTGGCAAACAGGTTAGTTCGATAGTTACTCTGTGGCATCCTGTCAAGCTAAAACACTCTTTACAATAGGAGAGGGTAACTGGCCACAGAGCTACAGCGCATGCATCCTGTGTACCCATTCATTTGTGTATTAAAGTCTCCTTTTTATCGCAAGATGTTTAATGATTGATTTTCTGAGAGGGTTTGTTGGTGGGTGCATTGCTAGTGGAAACCAGTAAGGAGCCTAGAGGGATTAGCCATTTATATCGACCACATGCTAGTTAGCTTTTCTTCTTTCTGTTTTCTGAAACAAAAAAAATCAAAAACATTTATTTGCCAATGTTTATTTTAATGTTATTTTTGAAAATGTAATTCATGTTTAGAACATTAGAACATTAAATTAATCTAGGTTTCCTTTTTTTAGTTTTTAGAAGTAGTTCATGCTCTTTCATTTCTGTGCCCTGAACCATTTCTGTTCTTTGACGGCATCCCTGGCCCTCCATAGATAAACATTTTTAAAGAGCGACTGGAACCTCTTAGCTAATGGAAGAAAAGCACAAAAATATGTAGCAATACCAATAAAGTCTGATTACTAGAACCAGTTGCTTATGCGAGTGTGTGCTGCCTCGAGTTTGTTTCGCGTTTCGACACCACTTTTGAATTCTTCAGAATGAGATGTTGCTGCAGGGAAGGCCCCGTGTGATACGGATACGCGTAATGGCTGTGGCTTTTTGAGTGGGGCCTTGAAAAATGTGCTGACTAACGCTGAAATCATCGAGTCGTCTCATTCGCCAGGGCCGTTCGGTTAATAATGAATGTTACAGAACTGATGTTCACACACCACCCCCCATATCCCCCTCTCAAAGTGCCCTTTGTGTACTTTGGAAGGTTTAGCGGTGAACGGCTTTGGTACGAGGAGTCCCGTCGTTGTGACTCATGTCGCAGATGGAACTCTGTATTAGTCACGTTCAGAATTCCTCCCATCGTTGTGCCGAGGAACCGTTGCTAATGCAACGACACCCGTGTTACAAAACGTTAATAAAAAATATATATATTAAAAACATTTAAAACAGCTTTTGGATTTGAAAGAGTGCTTTTGAATGGACATTTTGACGTTCTTGTGAGGACAGTGTTCATGACTGGGGCTGATTTAAAGCCCTTTCATGTTTCGGGGCTATCGTGCTTCCTCAATAGGTTCCCAAATTGATTTGTTTGTCTTTAATTTAGCCTGCCACTGGAGATTAGGCCAGATGCCCCCGTGACGTGGAATGTCCCGAACGACTCCTCTCCGTAATCAGTCGGGAATCCCGTCTGTAAGATTTTAAAAATAATGAAAGAAATACACTCATTTTAACGGCTTTTAAAAAATGAGGTTGAAGAGATCAGACAGCCGCAATAACTTTGTTCAGAGGTCTTTGATGGCGGGCTCGGCTCTTCGTCCTCCCGTTCCCTTCGCCGTAGAAACCCGCGTCGGCGTTAAATCCGCAGACTAAGATTGAAAGGGCGGCCTTCAACGCGCTCGTCCGCCCCTCTGGCCGATCCAGCGGCTCGCCGGCGGCTCTTCTCACGGCCGTATGACGCTCATTCATCTCTCTGGAAATATTGGGTTTCGCGAACAATGGCGCCTTTTGTGCGTGCGCGGCTCGTCATTTTTCTCCCCGATCGGCCGTCACGCCGGCGCTTTGATGTGGTCCGACGCCCGTACCTGTTTCCAGCGTACGGTGCCGTGCCCTCTGATGTGAGGCTGAGAGCATCGCGGGGCTGACTGGTCCAGGTTTCGTTTCCGGGGAGGGGGGGCGGAGGGATTTGGGTGGGGGTGGGGGGGGTGGTACGGATGTCTGTGAGGAAGGAGGTGTTCCCAGAGCGCAGGCCTTTGAAAAAGATGGCTCCCCCCTGACAAAGAGCCCTGACTGTATGAATTACTCTCGGCCTCCCCATTCATTCTCTGGAAGGTTCCTTGGCTGCTCCAGGGTTTACAGTTTTCTACCTGAAAAGAGTCATATCTGCGCTGCCATATGAGGCAGCCAACAGCCTGGGTCTATTATCTCACCTCTATTTCTCTCTGTCACTCTCTCTTTCTCCCTCTCACTCTCTCTACCTCTTACCTCTCTCTTGCTTTCTCTCCCTCTCACACAGGCAAACACACACACACACACTATTCTCCCTCTTTCTCTCTATTTCTCCCTCCCCTGGATTCTTCCTCTCCTTCTCTCTCTCTCTTTCTCTCTCTCTCTCTCGCTCAGGGTAAATAAAGTGAAGCGGTTCTGTTTTGGACCCGAAAAGCGAACCTGGATCATTGAATACATTTTTTTGGCTTGTTCAGGTAACTTAAAATGTTACCAGCCTTACGTGGCAAAAACATTTTAAAACCACCTCGTCAAGTAACAGATGCGTAGTTTGGCGGTGACTGGCTCGTTAAGATGTGAGCACGTGAAGAAATTGGGTCTGTCATCTGTCTTAAGTTTTACAAAGGTCTTTTGTACAATATCAAGGGGGATTATGGTATCGTTTGATAGAGTTCCGCGCCCATTACCCCTAATCGTTGGACTATTCCCACTGGGGTCTGAGGAAATGAAAACAGCTTAGGCAAAACAAATAAATGAGTGAAACGGGACAGTTACTTTCTCATGCCAGACTAATTCAAATAACGTCTTTTCAGATTAGGTTCATATTCATTTAGATAGAGCCTCCGCTAGATAGCGAATCTTTTTACTGCTATAGTCTGTTTGTTTATGTATTTGATAATGCCTGTTCCATACAATCTCTTGTGTCATTTTTGTCACTTTGAATTATGGAACCATTTTTTCCTTACCCTTAATACAGGGCATACCCCCCCCCCCCCCCCCCCACACACACACACACCAATTACAAGCCACTGCTTTGAACGCATTTTTGTTTGAAGAGGGACGTTTCATTTTTCGTTCTGCGAAAGACAATCATAACAAACATAACAAAAGCAGGAAGTGAAACGTGACTCTTCTCTTTCTTACCCCTGTTGAAACATCTTGTTTCCTTTTCCAATAACAAGCATTTCCTCCGAAAATTGCACAAGGTAATGCACTTCGCCGGTAACACAATAATCATTTTCAAATGTTGTTTCCATTTAAGTGCGTTGTAATTACCGCCACTTAAATCCAGCCTCACTCTGTTGGGTCAGGCACCGTCGGGGGGGGCGGTTGGGGGCCTTTCTTCCCGAACCTTCGTAAACACGATGGGGATTTCTTTTTTTTCACGAGCGCGTCGTTAAAATAACCCCTTTAAAAAATATATAATTGCTTCAAATTAATTATTTGTTTTACAGAAGTTCTTATAAATCCGCCCTCATGTCGAACGGTAATCAATGGCAGACCCGCGGGCGGCCTGAGGCAGGGGTCCACAGGGCCGGGCTCTATCAGCCCGGTGTACGGGATTATCTGTATGTCTTGCGGTTTGAGTTTGGCCGCTGTCATTTCTGTGGAATTTCCTGCCATCTGCGAGCCTGTAAATATTGGGCCTCGGCAGACAGAGGACTTTGTTCTTCTTACGATCGGCGGCTGGGCCGATCCGCTGACGGGAAGCGGTGCCGTGTCGCCGTGCCGTGCCGCGGTGCCGTGCCGCGGTGCCTCCCCGGCTACGCCGCGCACCGGGTCAGCGCGCGCGCCGGGCCTACCCACAATCCCCTGCGCCGGCGGTGACACCGTGACGGATCTCGCCCGGGACTCTTTTATCTGAATCTCAACTTGGCCGGGAGATCTAATTCGGTTTGCGGTCGCGGAGTTTTCCGGAAAGCGCCTCGATTATATTTTGATCTGCCCCGTTCCCCGCTTCGCCCCCCCCCCCCAAGCCAGAAAGAGACGCTCCAAAAACAAAGGGCCAGCAGGTGACCATGACTCGGGGGTCTTCCCATAAGCCCTTGCAGGTTTTTTTCCCCCCAGAAGTAAAGTTGACTGTACGACAGAGCGGGGCTGCAAGTGGCGTCGGGGACTCCTGAGGAGACAGAACTGGGCCTTTGAAGTCATTGTAGCGCCATTTCATTAAACTCATCTGAGGTAAGAGGAGCGAAAATCAATCACTTCTGAACGAGGCTCTCTGAACAGCTGCCGTGGAGCCGTATCATTATGTCCTGGTTATAATTCTCACAAACAGAGCGGGATGTGTAATTATGTGTTCCTGCTTCCATTTCTAATACGGTTAGCAGGGGGATGTGAGGGGTGTTTCAGTATTGCCTTTTTGGGCTGGGGGAAATAACAGAGGGTTATTGTTTCAGAGGCGAGCAGCGTTTCTGCCAAAACGTGGATTTGTTTATTTTGTCACAGCAGATACGTCTGCTGTGGTTATTTTCAACGAGGATTGCACAATGGCGCACTCTCTCTGCACGCGCGAACGCACGCACACACACACACACACACACACACACACAAATGAGCAAACACACACACAGGCAAACATACAGTTCACACACACAGGCCAACTCACATACACACATTCACACACACACATGCACACAAACATACACACAGCCAAACACACCGACAAGCACACACACACACACACACACACACACGCACACAGACCAACACACCCACACACTCACACCCACAGGCAAAGACACACTCACAAAAATGCACACACACTCTCAGCAGAATTCCCCACATATTCCCCAGTACCCACATTCTCCGCATTCCCAACATATGAGGCTCACAGCGGGAGATGCCACTGCACAGATATTTACTCATATTTACTCTGGCCTTCAGCAGAAAAAGGGCTAAACCGGCTCGTAACGGAGAAATCAAACATGTCTATTTGTCCAACAGTTCTTAAAATAACACATTGGCAACTGGTGAGGTCATAAGTGCTGAGATGACCTCACCATAGTGGACGTGCCTTCATGCCATAGTCTCCCTCCATTTTGTCCACCTCTCCCTGCGTGAAACCGTACACAAGGGCACAAAAAACGAGGTGTTTATTTATGGATTGTTAAAATGTAAAAAACTTTAAAAAATTGGAAACATTTAAAACACGCTCCCTCTAGTGCTTAGACCACAAAGCCCTGCTATCTCAGGGGATTTGTGGTGTAAGTTGAAAGCACGCGTCAGAAGAATGCGCTTTCAACTGGCTGACTGTCTTGACGTTCAGCAAAAACGAAGAAACGCTGCTTCAGTCATCTTCTACACATGGATGCTGAACCCCTGCGAAGCAATGGGAGCAAACCGAACTATCAAACAATAGTGGTGTCAGTGCGGCTCAGCTTGTGAGCCAAGCAGAATACCTGCTAAGAGTAGATTTTTTGCTTTTAAAAAATTCTATCGGTGTTCTAGAACTTTTGGAATGCTTATTCAAAAGTCAGTGTTCTAGAACTCCATTACTTTCAATTCCCTGTAGTGATTGTTACATCAGCATTAGAATGTTAATTTCCAAACATTCTAATGATATATTTCGGCTAACCCTTTAAGGTGTTAAAAAAAAAACACAATGCAAAAGCAGATCCTGGCAAATGGGGTAAGTGCCGGTGAGACCATATGGAGATTCACATTCTGTACCCCGCAATTAACTCTCCCAGAATGGGGGTGATCTTTCATAGGATGAGCGATTATCTACCCCATTATACAAACATTACGGACGCTGAAAAGAGCACCGGTCGTGCAGTACTGAGAGAGGCCCCAGCCTCTGCAGGACCGTGGTATGTACTGTACGTCTACCTGTCACCGCTTTAATGGATACTACAATATATGTTTTGGGGTATATTTATATATAACGCCAGGCCCGGCCATGTGTTCTCTGAGTGCGCACACATGCTATGCCTGCGGGTGTGATACGCTCCGAAGCAAATACTGCCTTTTGTGTGTAACCGTTTTGGCAAAACTACTGTTTATCTGGCCAATAAACCACCTTTGATCCGAACAGTAGGGTTTTTTTCATTATTATTCAAAAGGGCAGTTATTACACAACTGCATACGGAGCGGTGGTATATACAAACCAAAAACAGATCCCGAAAACAGAAAGGCCTTTACAGAAAGGGGGTATGGGGGGGGGTAGGTGTTCAACATCCAACAGGTCATTGTGGCGCCAGTGGCATCCTCACAGTAAGTCATAAGTTGTTATTTTGACTTAAACAAGAACCTGCACTGGAAATCATCCTCAAGAGATGATTTCTGGGTTTTTTCATGACAGTACACAGTTGGGCTTTGTCTTTCGTACAGTAGATAGTACACTAGTCATTCATTTCCATGCTGGGGGAACTCAAACACACTGCCAGGGTCATTCGAGGTCAGCTGAAAAGAAAACAAAAAGACGTTGCGTGTATACAACTGGCCTCCTCCAAACAAAGCTATCACTGTGTGAGTGTGTGTGTGTGTTTTTTTAATTCGCATTTGTAAATGTGTTTATTTGAGTTGAATGCATCTGTTGCCTTTTCAGGAATTCCTTTTGCGCTTCGCTGGCTAAACATCTGCAGCGGCCTAGCAGCTAACATACGGCCATATTATTAGCTGTGCTGTGATAGAAAGAGCCCCATTAACGCATTCTGAGTGTGATTGAGCTCAGCAATAAATGGCTCCTGCCAGCTGCCTGCGGCATTTGTTTACCTGTACCCTTCCACTGTTTACACAGAGCCGTTTTTATATGACCAGTATACTGCGTGCATACAGTTCCCTGTACTCCCTCCTCTCTGTAGTCTATACCTTCAGCCTTTTCACACAGAACTGTTTTTTATATGACCGGTATACTGCGTGTGTACAGTGCCTTATACCCCCTCCTCTCTGTAGTCCGTACCCTTCAACCGTTTAGACAGAGCCGTGTTTATGTGAACAGTATACTGCATGTGTACAGTGCCCTGTACCCTCTCCTCTCTGTAGTCTATACCCTCATCCAGTTTACTCAGAGCTGTGTTTATGTAACCGGTATACTGCATGTGTACAGTACCCTGTACCCTCTCCTCTCTGTAGTCTGTACCCTCATCCTGTTTACTCAGAGCTGTGTTTATGTGACTGGTGTACTGTGTGCATGCAGTGCCCTGTACCCCCTCCTCTCTGTAGTCTGTAGGCTTTGCCCTTCCCGAGACGACAATGACAGTGATGTTTTCAGTCGCGGCGCCCAGGCGAGGGACATAGACGCTGTTTGGTTTGCCCGACGCGGTGGCGTGCGGTGGTAGCGGCCTGTTGCCTGGCACCCCTGACCAACTGAGCCGTGCCGCCTAACCCTCAACTACACGTTCTCCTCGGCCACAAAAACCTCACCCCGCCCTCCTCCTCCCTGCAGGGCGTACCTACGAGAGACGGCCCTCTCTCGGAGCGTCTAATTGCGGACATATTAGCGGCAGACGCTCCCAGTCGCGTTTGTTTTCTTTCGGTTTTCCGAACGGACAGCTGTTTCTGTTGCGCTTTCGGCGGCTGCTGCACTCTGTAACCACTCTGCGGCGTCTCTCCGCTAATACAGAGCATCCCTGTCCTTCAGGTCAACCAGGCGTCAGGTCACAGCTCTGTTTGTCTGTCTCTGTTCGGCTCTCTGTGTTTCCCTGGCATTGGGAGCTGATGCAGGAACTTCTCCAGGCATCTCCAGAACATGGAACATTCTGAGAACATTCGGTGACATTATCTATTGGCTCTGTGAAGGTTCCGCTGTAATGTTCCAAAAAAGAAGTTCCTGGAACGTTCTAGAAACATGTGATGTAAGAATGTTTTTAGAGCGTTCTCATATAACGTCCCCAGGATAATGTTCCTGCAACGTTCTGGTTTAAGATTGCTTGGTTGCACATCATTTTTATAATGTTCCCCAGTTGCCCAAAAAAGAACCTAAAATACGGTTCGTATTAAGTTACTCTGTACGTGAGAACATTAAGAAGCATTGCATACAAATGTTCTCCCAGAAAACTTGACAAATTGAACATTCTGGGAACCAAAACTAACCTTCAGAAAATGTTCTAAGAATCTAAAATTGTTAGCTGGGCAGGTCACAGGTCAGAGGTCACTTTGTCACATGCTCACATTGACACTGGAGCTGCATTGTCTGGATACCCTATACAGTAGATACATAAATGTACTCATCTGTATCCAAAGAGAACATTACTGTGTCTTCAGGGTACATTTGGGAAAATTGATCTGTGAAGAATAAAAATGTCACTCCACTGTCACTTTATTTCTGAGAGTGCATCTTCAGAACACAGGTCAGAGGTCACTCACATGGTTGGCATTGGAGCTGCTCATGACAGTACTGTGACCCACATGCAGTTTGGTGCCTGCAGTTTTTTATTCATCCATTTCCTGCCCTTGGAGTGGGGATCAATGATAAATGTTTGCATTTGCATTAGATTTTTTGCATGTGATTCTTTGGATGGGAGAGGGCTTCTCCTGAAGGGGCTTCCAGTTGATCTGTACAGTGTGTGCAGATTGCAGCATCAAAACGCCAGTTTGCGTGAATCCACCCCAAGTTACGAAACTTTTTTTTTGCTTTTAAATTGATGTATTTACACAGAAGAACTGCAAGTTAAAAACACATTAGCTGTGACAATCAAACTATAGGGATGTCCTTGAAAAAAAAAAAAAGAGAAGAAAAAAACTGGGACCCGTCATGCAACTCCCAGTGTTGCAACTGCAGATTTATAGAATTATGATTACGCAATCGTAACAGCGAGTTAACTGGATCCAGGTCTGCTGGGAAGGGGGATGAAACAGAACCTCACTGTCCTCAGTGGAGGGTGGGGGGGATTAAACCAAATTAAACAGGGGCAGCGAGCATAGCAACTAGAAAGCCAAACTCATGACCGGGGGTCACATGGCCTGTGATCCAGCTATTGCGCAACCCGAGTTGCATCAGTCAATATCCATCCATATGAATGGGTAACATCCAAAATGTAAGCCACGTTACTGTTACGGCAAAAAGAAAAATGAAGTTAAGTCATAATTAAAGGGAGGGGGGGTCCCCATTGGCAGTCACTAACCAGCAGGTGGTGACACATGGCAATGTAATGCACCAATTTGTACTAATTGGAACCAGGATATTTCTAACACTATTGATGGCGTGGTAAAGGCCTACCCTCTGAGGTGTTTCTCCTTCCTGATTGGCCCCCACCAATTATGCTCGGCTGTACCCGCCAGCGCACGCATAATTCCGCAACCGAATGGCAGGTGAGGCGACCGCGTGCCCCGCTCAGATCCGTAATGGCGGCGCGCGCAGTTCAGTTCACACAGATGTGGGTTTGTAACACCGGGCCTGTGATGTCACCCGACCACAGGCGTTGCGGTCGAGCGGTTGTTGGCCGCGGGTTTATTTTGGTTCCGCGCGCTGTGGTCAGCGCTGTTTTTCCCGCCGCGGGACGAGGAAACATCTCCAGGTCCCGCTCGGCTGGACAGAACCCCGTCGTCCATCCGTCTTCGGACTGGTGACACGCTCGCCGTTGTTATCCAAACACCGAGACGTATGTCTGAAGACACTCTGTGTCGCCGTTTATTTGGATTTTGCGCAAGGCAGCCGTTTCTGTGGGTGATACAGTGGAGGGGGAAGTCATAGTTTGTAAGAAAAACACTCTCTCAAATAGCATATAAAAATAGACCGGCATTAGCAGCAAATTGACCACACAGGTGGATTGCAGTGGTTATATTAGGATTTTAGAAACGGTGAAACTCCCTTTCACTGCACCTCAGTGTCCTACATCTTTACTTCCCATCATCCTCAGAGGGAATAGTGACCTCTTTCATCACTGTGTTTATTATACGAAAGTTCGAATCATAACACATACAGTTACTAACTCTCAAAATCTAGCTATGTTTAAAAAAGTCTTGAAAAAAACCCAGCTTGTAGGCAATTCCCCCTTAAAACAGTTGTCATTTTGTGATACAACCAATTTGTTAAGTTCCACTAACCTCCCTCTCCTTCCCCCCGTTTCCCCCAAATAAAATACACAGTGAGTATGGAGACATCATTCTGACTGCAGGCAAAAGGCTGCTTGTTCTCTTCTGTGCTCAAAATCAAATCAAATCAAATTGTATTTATGTAGCACATTTCATGCAGGAAGCAACTCAATGTGCTGTACCCAAGCAGTTTTTCACAATGCTTAGCTATGCTTAGTTATGCTTGGGGGGAAAACTTGCTCAACCTCTACCCATTTTTAAAAACACTGGCATCCAATGGGATCTTTTTGACTTGTTGATTATACGGTACCATTTTCTTAAATCTTTAGTGCCTTTGGTCACAAGTATATTCGAGTAAGCTGAGATCCTTTTACCAACCCGCTAACAGATGCAGGGTTAATGATTGGGGATTCAGACTGGACACTATCAACCGCGGATGCGTTAAGCAGCTGAGGAGAAATGCCATGAAGCATCCGATGCCTTTTCCTGCCATGGCCAAAAGCAGCCATAACAAACGGATTTCATCCACCAGCGAGGTTCCATGTCTGTAATAGGGTTTCATGTCTGTAATAGAGGTAATCTTGTAAGAGAAACACAGACATTTCTGGCTACCGGGCTTAGTCCAGCATTCTCCCACTGACCCGAAGCTATGTCTCTTTCAGCCAAGCACCTGTTTCAAGAGTGCTTTTTTTCCGTCCAGACTTAGCTATTTTTCATTTACTTTTGCCCTCAGGTTTTCAATCATACATGCATTACTAAGAAAACAAATAAGTCAGGCAAAAAGTCTTGGCCTTGTGTAGCAGACACTAATATACGTAGATGTGAGTTATCTGATTATACGTATGTAACACAAAAGCGATCCTTAGCAATGTCTTCATTTTAATTTATTGGAATATGCCTGGATAAAAGCCAAAGTATCCATGTCAATTATTTTTTTATTAAAATAATTTGAGAAAGAAATGTCTAAATGTTTATTCTTTTGATGGAAAATGGAAAACTGACCTTCTGTTGATGGCATTACATTACAGCTGCTAAGCCAGATTCCTTATGAAATGCCTGCGTATGTTTTTTTTTTAAAGATGGGTTCCTTTAAGCCATTATTCATTCCCGAACATACAAATGTGGTCTAAATTAAATGTTTCTTTGGAGAAACTAAATTTCCCACAGGATTGTTCAAGATTTTCTTGCTGTCTTTTTTTGTGAAGGAAAGTATCAGTATATTAAAAGGCTCTGAAGATGTGTTGGGAATGTTAGTGTTACTGAGACTTCAGAAATTGGTAATTAAAAGAAATTTCATCGATAGCTAACACAAAAGATGTGTGCTTTATGTGCATCTAAGTAATTTGTCTTACAAATATTACACTTTCTCTACCTGGCTATTCTTATTAGTTATTGATGTATGGCTGGGTGCATCTTCATTCTCTGGCTGATGTCTTCAAACAGGGTTACATTTTACAGGGTTTTACAGGGTTACGCTTTAAAATAAAATAAAAGCAATAGTAAATTAATTTAGGATATCTGAAACATTTATGTACAAGGTGTCATTTGATTTAAAAAATATATGATGGTGAGAGAGAATACATTCTGCGCATCCACAGCTCTGGCATCGGCTAGACATGCCTTACCATGCAGTATCCATGCAGCCGGGTATAAAATTATGAGATTATTACCTGCTTAAATGCTGATCATATGATATGTGGGCCTAAAGTAGCCCCAGTTTATGTGTCACGATGTATTTCCAATAGCATCTGTCTTTTGGGTTTGGCAGCTTGTCTTAAACGGAGTTCAGCTGTTTGACGTGCATCAAGTCTGAAATTCCCTTTCCCAAATAGGGGGGTGAAAAATGCAGGATATGACAAAAGTTCAGTTTTAGCACATCTGCTTCGAGTTTTCCGCATCTCAGAAAACCCGAAAAACATTAAACGCTGGCACAAGCGCAGGTTCGCCACACCAGTTAACCCGTCATTTAGGCCCCAGACGAGAATTATAGAAAATGACGTGTCGCCAAAACATCAAGTTTCCGAGCGAGCCCTGTTCAACAGCTGTGACCTCTAGCGGTCGGACATCTTTACTGAGGGAGCCCCTCGCTCGCCCAATCAGCTTCTGAACCAGTCAGTCAGTCAGGGAGGAGAGAGAGAGAGAGAGCTTTTCACATCGCTTCTCCCGACTGCAGCCATAAATCACACGATTAGTGCAAAATTGCACATAATAATGGCGGACCATCGGTGGCTGAGGTGCACCGGGCCTGTTGCATCATGGGAGATGAAAGAGAGGGGAAGCTGCATATCGAGGACAAACAGGACAGTTGAAATAACATAAAAAAATTGGTGAAACAGTGCATGGAATTTGTTGTCCAATTACTGACTGGGGTAGAGGTTCAGGATACAGAGCATTTTGTCGCTAATGGAATGTTTTGTGACGGGCAATCGACCAGGATAAAAAAATTAGTTGCATTAGGTGTATAGTTTATCGAGCCCTGCAATTGTGCACTGGAGTGCATGGAGAATTGTAAGACACGTTTCAGTAGAAAGCACACCCTCAGGAAAATGCAGACGGACAGCTGAATGCTGACTGGCCAGTTCTTGTAAATTCAAATGAGATATCTTGTGTGTCACAGGTGTCAGAATCCTGTCCGGGTGGGCTGCGGTGTCTGCCGGTCTTCAGCAATTCAGCGCCCTGTGATTCATTTAAGGTGTCGATTGGCTAACAAATTCACCCACCTCGTTCTCAAGGCCTCAACTGGCCGCAAATACCTGCAGACACTGCGACCCTCCAGGATTTCAGTTTGTCCTGTAGTGAGTGCTATACTCGTATATGGCTATGGGTCCCTTGTCCAACACATGGCTACCCTTATCTTGTCATCACAGCTGTGTGGCAGAAATTGGGTTGCTCGAAGAAAGAATCCGTAATGACTCCCTGATCTCGAATTCGACGGCAGCGGGCGGTTAAATTTATTGCGCCCACAAAAATGGCCGTTTTTAATCGACGAGGGTAGTTTCCCGTCAGGTGCAGCTGATTCAGAGGGCTTTTTATTATTTAGCCTTCCTCTCGTTGCGTGTGAAAAGAAGCTGTTGGTTTGATGAGTCATCACCCAGGGCCAGGCTGTAGTTCTCTCCGTTAACTGCCCTCCTTCGTTAGCACTTCAATAGCCCTTTCGCCGGCGAGCTGGCAGACGGGGTGTCAGGGAAGGCCCGGGGGCGACGGTCGCCCCTCCGTACCCTCTCCAAAGCCTCCCAATCTGGGAGAAATTAGATGAGAACATCCCCGGTAAGTGTCCTAATCGCGCAGGCCGAAGGTTTTCGGGGGGGAAGGGGTGCTAAACGCGCCGAGAGGTGAGCGTCGCTGGAGTGTTAGCCATTATCGGCGCGGCCATCGGGCCCTTTCTTCACGAGGCCCCGGCACGCCCGTCAGCGACGCTTCCTCGATTCAGAAACATCCAGAAACGGGGGGAGGGGGAGGGGGGGGGGGGTGCCAACGCCGCCTCCATCCCCAGGAAACAAAGTGGATAATGGCTGTTTTCTGTGGTCCTGTGCCAGAGCCCCGCAGGACTGCAGTACTCGCAGAGGACACCCTTAACCGGGGTCCCCTTTTCTCTTCGCCTCGTAATTATTCGTTCTGACAACAATCACCGTCTTGTCGACAGGCCCGGCAGGTCTGTTCCTCCGCTGGCCGGCACGCATCAGTAGCCCCTGGTTATTCTGGCAGAAGATGGCAACAGCTCGGCCCTTAAATCTAAGTGCCGCAGCCATCACCGCAATGGGCCCTGAACGCTCGCAAGAGACAGTGTTAACTAAAGCCGGTTCCCACTATCCGCAGAAGGCCGCAGACTTATGGGAACCATCGGCTGATCCGTTGAGAGAAAAATGGCCGATTAGTAAAATATGAAGTAAGCAAGAGCTCTCTGAGCAATTGCTCATTTTCAGAGCGCTATTTTTTTGGCCGGGGGTTAGCACTGTTGCCTCACAAGAAGGAGGCTCTGGGTTTGAGCCCCATCCACCTGGACCCTCTCTGAGCGGAGTGCGTAGTGCGTATGCTGTCCCTGTGTTTGTGTGGGTTTCCTTCGGGTACTCTGGTTTCCTCCCACAGGCATGGAGGCTCAGGGGCTCACTTGCGAAAGAGACGTCAATCTCAATATGACTACACTGGTTAAATAAAAAACAATAATGTGAAACATGTCTTTTTATCAGTTTGAGAGAGAGTGCTTTTCATCTGTTTGCGTTTTTGCTGAAGATGTAAATGTGCCTCATTTGTTGCACAGTGGAAAATAGTGTGCGTCCATTACATGAATTTAATAGCATATGTACTTTGGCACATGGCTATTTGTTACCATTTACGGATGATTTCACATATATACTTTGGCACTTAAGTGTTTGTTGCCATCTATTAAAAAGGCTTAATAATAAATACGGCACGATTCATTTCCTTTCTTGGAATGAATACAGCCAGAATGATTCATTGTTTTTGTGGGAACTAATGGTCCTGCATTCATCTTGGCTATTATACTGTCATTGTGTGTAACAGAAAACAAACGCTCCTGTAAGTAGCGTATCAGTTTTAATATTTCCCCGATATGTAAATACGCTGAGTACTGTGTGGATCACCACTGCTGCATGGTGATGTCACTCCCTAGAGTCAAAAAACAACAGCCCAGTCGGTTTCCTGCATGAGGCACACTAATCGTGAGGGGCAGGAAACCAATCGCGTCCCTTGTCGGAAAGTGGTCCCGTGTGTGTAGGATGGGTGTGAGTCCTCAAACTGTTATGCATGTTACACAACGTGGCGGACATTTTTCAAGTTTCACAGCAAGCGCATGGGCAATTAGCAAGTCCAAAATGTGTTTATACAGCCCATTTTACCAAAAGGTTTGTTGTAATGCACTTCATTGCATACCCCGGCACCCGGGGTACTGTAGCCTATAGGAAGAAAACTTAGAGCCAGCCAGACTCAGAAGGTGGAGCCCATCCTTATCTGGCTGGCTCAGGTTGTGTTTGCTATTGTTATGAGTTATGTAATTACTTTTCATATTACCTCTTTCCCTCAGTTACATTTCCTGATATTATGTGTTTCCAGGAAGAGGTACAGAACATACCTTCGGTGCACTATTACTATCTGTTAGAAAAACATGAACAAAGATAACTGACCGTGGACATTTTTGTCGTGAAAAGACAGTGATAAGTCGGGGAAAAGCTGTCTAGGCATTCAGATGAAAACACGGCTACGTTTTGCTTAAGCGTGAAGGCTTTCTAGCCGACTAGGATGCAGCCAGGCAAAACGCGAGCTATCTTGGGGGTTAACCTAGTTTGTTTATGTCAGAAAGTCTCTCAATCTAGATTTTCTCCTTTCTAGATATCTACACATCAGCCTTTTCTCACTGGGCAGGATGAGGATGTGCGTAGGGAGAGGTGTGTAAGGCAAGGCCCGGCAGTGTGTGATGAAAGCGCGTAGCGGGCCACCCACGGTCTCGCTAAGCAGCCCCAGCCACCCGGCGCCCGTGGGCCCATCTACGGGTCCCGGCCACACCGCAGCGTGATCTTATTAGGTCGTCAACTTACCAGTGGAGCGGGAATAAACTCTGCCCTTGGCCTCACGTTTCAAACTTCTTGCGTTTCGGGCCGGTCGCGCTGGAGCTTTCACGCACTCCCACCTCTGGACCAAAACAGGCCTCGCACGTAATGAAATATACCAGGAGTTATTGCCCTGCCTTTAATATAAACCAAGTTTTCTGTTGGTCGCCTTCCAAGCCGCCATATGCAGAAGAGCCCTTTCTTCCTTCCCCGGGCGTGACTAATTGTGCTAATGTAGCTAAGCTATAAATCACAAGCAGCACAGTGCTTAACATAGGGGAGTGTATCTGCACGGAAGGATTGTTGGATTGAATAACAGCAATAGTTGGTCGTTGCTAGTCCCTTTTTCTCGTACGGGACTAGGGGGCTTCCAAAGGTCCACATGCTTCAGTGGAAGGGATTCCCCTCCAGGTTTCTGCACCTTGGCCGTGTTTCATCCCCTCCTCAAACCCGTTAGTGTTGCTACCCAGCTCACTGAGTGGGGGGAAAAATGATATGAATTTACTCCGTGCCATCTCTGTGGATCACAGAGTAACGTCCAGCTCGCAAGCCGCTGCCAGGGAGATGTTGCTGAATGTTAAACGCTTTTCCCAGAGAAGAACAGAAATGATGCAACCGCCAGGTATTTTTTTAAAACACTAGACCCATTCTGTTCTACCTCCGACAGAATCAGCATTGAGGCTTTGTAGTCCCCAGGCAGATAGCCAACCCTCAGCTGACAGGGCTCCATGCTGGTTCTCTCTGGGGAACATCATCCCGGCGTAGCTTCAGCTTAGAACGTGCCAGAATGGTTGGCAGAAACGAGGGTGCATTTTTCTAAAATTGTTAAAGGCAAAAAGCAAACTATTTTTTTCGTAAACTTCCAGATGTAGGAAGCATTTTAACCATCAGCTTTGTGCCCTCGTAAACCTGATATTTGGGGATTTTGAAGTTTCCTCGTCGGCAAAACACTGTTGTTGATGGAAATTGCTTTGGGTCCGTGCCCATGATGTGTTCTTCATTACACCTAGTGAGTGTGCTTTTATTGGCCTGTGAGAATATGCGTATGTGCACATAAAGGAACTATGGCTGTGATAGGTTATATAAATATGAACTGCTGTGAAAGTTATTGTGCAATTGCTTTCATGGTGCTTTTTTGTGCTGTTTGGAAGAGTTGTGAAAAGTTGTGAATGTTTATATTGTTACATGGTATCAAATACTAATGTGTTTGAGAACTGTACGAGCAACCCCTTTTAAATGACTGTGATTTATGGGAGGCCTAAATATTACAAGAAGGAAGGGAATCACAACATTTGTATCCGTTTCATTACTGCTTTTTGAGGGTTTTCACGAATTGTGGCAGTTGCCAGTGTTTCTGGTTTTACATATAACGTTGGAGTTATTGTTTTCATTTGTCAGGTTATAATTCCGATAGCATCTGATTTCTGTATTTCAGCATATCAATTTGCTCTGTGTTGCTGGATCTGAGCTGCAGCGATGACAGCGTTTTGAGCGAAATATTTGTACGGAGAGCCAGATGTTTCGGTTAACGCCGCATTCTTTGTGCCAACTTGAGCAAACTTTTGAAGTAAAAAGGGCAGTTTCTTTTTTTTTTGAACAGCACTGTTTATTTTAATATTCAGGCTGTTTTCTTTTAATGTTCCATGTGGAACTCTATAAAGGATTTATGCCCGAGCACTGGAGCGTTGTAATCCTGGCTAGCTCGCAGCGTTGCCTGAACGCTATCGTACCGTTGCAGGAACATTACCTGTGGGCCACGGTGTCTCTGAATTGCGATCGGAGAGTGCTAGCCACTGACTGCATTGCTCGTTGTTTGGATACAATTATCCAGTAATTTCATTCATGACCGCATATGTGCGCAATGAACAAAAAAAGACATGCAGAATAAAGACCTGACAGGTAGTTCACCGTCAGTTTTGCCATACTGGCCAGAGCTTTCGTGTCCCCCCCTGCTGCTTACAGACACATGGCAGCCCTGCGGCCTCTGTAATTAGGCTCCCTCCACCACACTTCTCCTGGCATAACTGACGACAGAGCTTTTCAGTGGCACGCTGCAGCGCTCTGCTGGAATCACTCTCCCCTTCACGGGGGTGAAAACAGACCTTGCACACCAATGACAGCATCGGCCAGGACACGGGAGAGAACGCAGGAGCAGGTCTGGCTCAGAATCCCAGCAAACTGCCGCCATTCACCGCAGCTCCACGCAAAGATATTACAGAGCTCCTGTTTGGTTAAAAAGCTGTTTCCTCATTATTCTATTGTGAGTTCCTGCCTCACATGCTGTACGTGCAGGAGAGAGTGGGGTCTTTGTCTCACCGTTAGTGAAAGCCAAACGGTTCGAAATAAAAAAGTAATCTATGAGAATGTATTTTGCCGCTGTGGCTTAAAATGAATAATTCCTATTGTGAATTGAGAGTATCTGTGCAGAAAACGTTGTTGGAGATTGCAATTCGATCAGGGGACTCATCAAAAAGCATTGATAGAGTGGATCCTTTAGACCCGCGATGCATTTACTCCCGACCTCTGTGTTCTCCGGTGACCAGATCTCACAAGTAATGGGATATGAATAACATAGAGACCAGCTCAGGTGGACATCCAATATGGAGGGCTTGAGATTTTAGAAGTGACACACTCTCAGAAAAATTGGTTCTTTGGCTGGGCTCCCTTTTTGGTTCTTTATAGAACCCTCTATAGTAGGTGTGAAGTGTCTCCGACAAAGAACCCTTAACTAAATAGGGTTCTTCTGTGGAATAGTGGGGTTCCTTTTGGATCCAAGAGTGTACCCGCCACACGACAGAGAGAAAGTAAGCCTCCTGTCCATCATGGACCCTCCATTGTCCATCATTGTCCAGTTAACTCAACTCTAACAGAGTACATACGAGTCCAATTGGGACCACATGCACTCTGAAAGAGTTGATTTAACACTGAGCGTTTTATTGTGATAATTCAGCTCCTGCCAGGTGAGAGACGTGCTTGGCTCCGGGCCTGTGGCAGTTGATACCGCAGCGCAAACAATGATAGGTTATTTTAAGACGGCAACCCGCCAAAAAATTACAAATAAATCTGTCCAAGAGATGAAACGCAGACCACCAAAAGAGTCCCATGGGCCGGCCTGTGCTTCAGGCTAGAGCAAAGCCATAGATATTCCTCTGGTGGTCACCTCTCTTTCCAGTTTCCCAAGCACGCACAGTACTCCCACTACTGCACTTTAGCTGTTTTGCTACATCTTGAACCAACCGTAATGCGGGGGCTGTCCAACCATGTTCCTGGAGGTCAACGGTCTTGTAGGTTTTCCTGATTTGGCTCACCTAATTCTACTAATTAGCAGATCGACGGGATCTCTAGCTGTTCATTACATTACATTATTGGCATTTGGCAGACGCTCTTATCCAGAGCGACGTACATTTGATTAGACTAAACAGGAGACAATCCACCCCTGGAGCAATGCAGGGTAAAGGGCCCAATGGCTGTGCGGATCTTATTGTGGCTACACCTGGATTCATAGTGTGCAGCCTTTAGAAATGTAGAATGTTTAGTGACACTTTAGATGAGTAAAGTTTAAGAACAGAATAACAACAACAACAAAAAGATTCAGTGAGGGGTTACCCACAACACATAAAGTGCAAACCTACAGGACTGTAGATCTCCAGGAACAGGGTTGGGCAGCCCAGCTTTAATACAATTTGGTGGGAAGGCTGCATATAAACAGCCAGACTGTTTGCTAACAACGCGCTCCCAACATGACTGATTCATGTGAGTCTTAAAGACAGTTACAGACTCGTACACGAACAGAGCCGGTACTCTGCTGGCTTGCAGCATTTTCATGTTTCTGCATCAGGCCGGTCTTATAGCGACGTGCAGGGGGGCTAGGGCTAGCACACGGGCACAGCACCTGGCTCAATTCATTCTGCATTTCCTTCTTTCGACCTGGTCTGGATTGTTTGGGCTTTGGCGTGGATTTAAAAAAGGAAAGCGGGAGAGGAAAAAAAAGAACATCCATCAGTGTGATGCCGCTATCATAAACACCATTAAAAAAAAGTCAATTGAATTAGATGAAATTGAGTTAAGCAAGTTGGGAATCACATATGGAACATTTTTCCTGGAGTGCCATGAAGGTATTGACTTTCACTCAGGAGATATTTCCACTTTTACTCCAGATCGCGTTCTTCTTTCATCTTTTTAAAGCTTTGCATTAAAGTGTTTTGTGTAGCAACGATTCAGATTTTGATAAGATCCCATAGCCGTGTGCCAAGTAGAGAGGCCATTTCTTGGTGTTGAAATTGAATACAGTAGATATCCAGATGTTTGATTTGTACCTCAATGCCCCCTCCCCCCACACCATCTACCCCCAAGTCCAGGTAGACTGTACACTGCAGTAGGCTGCATGGCTCCCCCTCTAAGGATCTGTTGGGACTATACGCCCTTGTTGTGTCTCAGCAGATTTCCTTATCATCTTTCCCTGTGTTGTGCAATGGTAAAAATCACATCACAGGAAGTGGTTAACTCCAGGGCAGAACATTTTTTTTTCAATGGTAAGGCCATGAATAATGCTTACAGACAACTCGTCCATATATTAAGAATTCCTGTCTCTTATAACGTTCTGATTTCATGCAAGGTTTTTTTGAAAAGTGGGGGAGCATTGTAATTGAGCACATGTGAGAGGGATCTTTCTATTTCTATGCTTTAGTTTGCTATCCGAAGACTAAGCGCCCTTAATAAAACCACAATCCCCCGCATTTCATCGAGAAGTAACAGTCATTATCTCTCTGTTTTTGGGGATGTTTCATGTGTTGCATGCGTTCTTTTGTGTACTCTAAGTGCGAGAGTTCATTTTGAGCGTTGAGAACAATAAGAAATGTTGGAGACTCCAGAATATAGTCTCCAAAACAATGCAACATCCTGTCAAAGGGCCGTTGTAAGAGGCAGGTATCAGGTTCGGTGGTGTCCGATTCTCACATGATTCATTCTTTTGAATTAATCATTTCTGCCAGCCATGGATCCAGACTTATCTGATTTGCCCCTGTGCTTTGAATGATACTCACTCAGCCCGTCAAAATTCACAAACATGGCCATCACACTGAAAACAACCTGCCAAAATGTAGCTGTGCATTTGTGGTATGAAGTTGAAACGGTCACTTAGTCTAACCCGGTGATTTAAGACTTCTTCTGGACACTATTCAATTTGCCTTCTCATTCACGGCTGGTTTTGAATTCCAGAGCCCTACAGTTTATGAATGAAATGAGTGAGTTGTGAGTCAGGAAGTCAATCATACCTGCGTAAATTAAATTAACAGGTCGCTCCAGTGAAAGGAATCAAATTGCCCGAAACTACTGAACGGTGGTTCTCGTAAGCATTCTCGTCAAAGCACTGACTCGTTGAGAGGTCTGTGACATTAGTCATCCTTCGGTAAATGGTCCCCAACCGGTCCGGGTTCCAGGCAACTTGCTACTGTACAAAGGATTTCCTGTCAGCCCCGACCTTGTAGTTTATTGACTGGCAGGCCTGCCCAAGCCGGTTAACGTACCTCGCTGTCAGCGCTCGAGGAAGAGGGGGGGGCCAGGTCGGAGAAGAGAGTCCCGTTCTCTTCGGTAAATGGTGTGTGAAGCCTGTTCCATGAACCCCTCCGTGTGTTGCAGTGAACGGGGGAGCCTGCAGCCTCTTCTGCCCCAGGAAGAAGGATGGATCGGAGGTCATGGGTGGGGACTGCGTGCCTGTGTCGAGGAACGAGCAGAACCGCTCCACGGGCCAAGCTGTGGGAGAGGGCTTCGTAGCCCCTTGCCACCGACCCACTCAGAACCTCTGTATCCAGGGCAACCATCACCATGAGGACTCCAGGTATTCTCTCAGGCCAGATAGAACCGGGCTCAGGTTCAGCTAGTCAGGGCTTAGTCGAGCTTATGTGGAGACTGTGCTTAAACTTTCAAAGTTTATAGAACATAAACCTGAGAGATGGTTCAACATATGTGTAAACAGGAAGCTAGACACACACATAGGAGCAAAGGTCAAGATTTTCGCAGTGGAGGTTCAGTATTGTTTTAATAATTTAGTATAATCAGACAAAATTACTTTTAACTGCAGACTGCACAAGGGAACTAATTAAGATAACTGTTAAAGGACAAAGTACAGGATAATGCATACCTATTATGTTCAAGAGATTATTATAAAATCAACTATAGATCATGCTGTCAAAAATATATCAACAATGTGTAGTTTATATCAAGTTCAAACACCAGGGCTTATAATTCACATTATTATGATTGTGGAATATGCAATATTAGTTTAGTGGGTATGTAAACTAATCTTACTCATATTTGTACTTGTGTAGTTTAAAATTGTGCAAGTTCTTGTTAAAATAAATTGCCTACTAATTTCGGAAACATTTATAGAGAACAAACATTTTTAAATATACAAAGGTGGGTGAAATTGTGCAGAAAATATTCCACTAATGAAACTGGCCCAGCAACTGTAGCGGGGAGTCCTTTAGCCTAAGCTGGGGGTTCATCCCACCCCACCCCCCTCCTCTCCCCACACAAAACCCGACTTTTTAAGAGAATAAAATCTAAGGGGGTTGACAAATGTTTCTGAAAATAACAAAGGAATCCATCCTGCCAGTAGAGATGTAAAATGAGCTGAATCTTTGAATAGGAGACAGAACTTTTCAGGTTCTGTCATCAAGAGCAGAAAGTATTGTATGATGTTGGGAAAATGATCAGGATCTGGACAAAGGGAAAGGGACTAAATTGAGCAGGACGTAGAGGCCTCTAATTCCCTGGGACATTGGTGCAGTATATATGAGTTACCTGACAGGAACCATTCAGGAAACGACCGCAGCAGCTGCAGTAGCATATTAAATATGAACCCCCCTACTTAGTCACAGTGAGAGCGTTTCCACAATATTGTGCTTTATAATTGCGTGCAATTATGTCAACAACTTCACTTTCATAGACATATACTGTATGTGTATGCAGGCCCACTGCATGCTCAACGACCTTGGATTTATCTGTTAGGTGGCCATACCTACAACAAGTGGTTAGTGCCTTAGTTCAGAGCTGTCCAATCCTGTTCCTGCAGATATACCATCCTGTATGTTTTCACTCCAACAGTCACAAAGCACACCTCATTCAACAGCTGGAGATCTCATTGAGCAGCTACTTAGTAGAATCAAGTCAGATAAATTACGGTTTACATGAAAACCTACAGGATGGTAGATGTCCAGGAACAGGGTTGGGCAGCCCTGTCGTAGTGGTTACTGCAGCCTCTGTGACTGGCTTTAAGTAGAGATTGCAGTGCTGACCAGAGTACCACAGCTGTTCCCCTGTCCGTGTCTGTAGGTGTACAGGATTTCAGGAGAGCCTCGTGTCAGTGGGCCTGGGGGGCGATGGGGTCCACTGTTTCGGGGGAGTAGGCCGTCACCCACAGCACATAAAACAAGAGAGCCCCGGCAAGTACAAAATCACATCGGGGGTCCCGTCCACCCAAGAGCCCCTCCCCGGGCGGGCGGGGCCAGGGGCGGGGCCGGGGGCGGCGAGCCTCCCGCCTCCCGAAATCGAGCTGACCCACGGGGGCTTCGCCAACGCCCTGTCCTCGTACCCGTTCGGCAGCGACAGCGTGCCGACGCTGCAGCCCCCCGGCGACGCCCGGCAACCGCCCCGGCTGCTCCACGCGGGCAGCCTGAAGAGGCGCTGCCTGTCCGTCACCCCCTCCTCCTCCGGGGCCCCCGAGGGCCTGGACATCACCGCCATCATCTGCTCCTCCCAGATGTCGGTGGTGGCGTGCGTGAATGCCGGCGCCCCCTTCCTGCGGAGCCAGGCGGAGCAGCGCCGGCTGCCCTCTCTCAGCCCCCAGGCCCCCGAGGACGCCTGCCGCCTGCCCTCCCCCGCCTGCCTGCTCTCCTTCTCCTCCTCCTCTTCCTCCTCCTCCTCCGCCTCGTCCTCCTCGGCGGACTGCGAGAGGCCCGTCCCCATGCAGGAGGCCCCGCGGGCCCCGCCCCAGACAGCCGTGCCCCCCCCGGAGGCCACGGACAGCTTCAGCGTGCTGGTGAACAGCGTGTTCCAGCAGGGCCTGCTGGAGGGGTGCGGCAGAGCGGGGGCCCTGAAGCAGGAGCCCCTGGACGAGCTCTCCCCGGGCGAGGAGGAGCTCTTCCGTCTCTCCCACTCCCACCGCCACCACCCGCTCCACCCCAGCCTGCCCCCGCCCTACCACCTGCACCAGTACATCGGCCCCGGGCCTGGCACCCTGCTGCACCTCCAGGGGCAGCACCCGCCCTCCGCCGCCCTCCCCCACAAGCCCTCGGGCCTGGCCCCGGCCCCCGAGCGCGAGGAGCCCGGAGACCACCAGGCCTGCCGCTGGATCGACTGCAGCGCCTCCTACGAGCAGCAGGAGGAGCTGGTGAGGCACATCGAGAAGGTACACATCGACCAGCGCAAGGGCGAGGACTTCACCTGCTTCTGGGCCGGATGCGTCCGCCGCTACAAGCCCTTCAACGCCCGCTACAAGCTGCTCATCCACATGAGGGTTCACTCCGGAGAGAAGCCCAACAAATGCATGGTAAGACCCCACCCATACACCAAATGGTGGACAGGAAGACACACAAGGTGCTGAACTCCACACTGTGATCTTTCAAGTGTAATAGAATGGATATCCAGTATCCATCCTATCAACTCCAGTTCAATCAATACTTTTACTGTAATGCCTGCTGGGCTATCAGTTGGACCAAAACATTTTATTTTAATTACTGTATACTACAAAAAGTGAATATGTGAATGTATTTCAATATTTGTTTGACGATGTCAAAATATGTCTTATTACTGCATTGCCATGAAATACCCTTGGGCAATTCCAGATATACAAAGGTTATTTGTGAATGAACGAGTGAGTCAAACGAATACATTTTTTGAAAGAATGGAGCCAGGTGATGCAGCTCACCTAAAGGACGTTCCCATCCCAACTTCCAACTTGGGTCACCAAGTTTGTGAGCGTGCGTGAGCTCTTCTGTGATTGGCTTGTTTAAGTGGATATGCGTGAGTGAAAAAACAAGAAGCAAGAAGCAAATATTTGATACAGGGAATTTAGCTTTTCAGTGTGCAGATGTAATTAAATATTCAAACATTCATTTTAACCATTTGAACGTTGTTTTCTTTTTCTTTTTAAATAAATATAGAATCTGCATTTAACAGCCCTGTATAGAACTTGTAGAACTTATCCCGAAGTGGCCTTGCACAAGGGTAATTTTGTATGTGCCTAATAGACCACGGTTCTGCCATTTTGTTCCAGAGATGGATACCCCATGTTGGTTAGGTTACTACAAAAGACTCTGTGCAGTGTGCATAGTGTCCCTGTCTAACCATCCTAGCCTCTTAATTTAGGCTGACCTGGGATAAACTGCAATGTGTTTTTGTTTATTCCCCCTCTGTGACACAGTGCTACTGCTACCTCACGTGCCTGTGAGCAGTATACACTGCATCAATATTCAATGTCATTTCACAAGAGACTGGAGAGAAAATCTAAATCAGCTCTCAAAATGGAGGCTCCTCCTACTGCATGAATGCACATGAATGTATGGAGGCACTGATGTGTGTACCATAGCTAAGCTCATGCTATATCCCTGCCCTTTCATTGTGAAATGAGAAGAACACTTGCAACCATTTACTGAAAATGCCCATTACAAATTCAGTTTGTAAGTAAACAAATATGTTTTCTATTTTAAGTGGAATGTGTTGTATTCGTAGCACGTTAGATGGCCATGTGCAACCACTCAACACATTGTCGTACTGTCATTCTTCCTGATACCCTCAAGTTCTTCTAAAAGCCCCAATAGTTTACATGAATTATTCATTTTTTCCATAATCCGTATTGAGGGTAAACCACATACTGTTCTTTGCTTTCAATTAGCTGGCCATGCTGTGTAGAGTACAAAGATAATTCTGATATTCATACTCCGTTCCTGACTCCTCCTGAGGCACTGGTTGTCAGCATAGTTAAGCTCCCTGTGTTCTGGTGTCCAATCCTGACTGAGCCAGGTCCAGCTGTAGCCAGGGGCTCCTCTAGGTACTACATCATTGATCATAGTGTCATCCATGACTTTGTTGGTTGGCTTGTTTTTGATTGTGCATCAAACCCTCTGTAGTTTCTTATGGGGTGTACTCCTCCAATGCGATGATGGTACATTTGCTTCAATTCATGATTATTATTATTATCGTATATGCATCACTATAGTCGTCATATTTATTTACCATTACATGAATGACTAAATTGGCTTTCTGTCCCTCAATGATTGAGATAACTTTACTGTTACATTCAAACAAACTGTAATGTGTATTTGCAGTGGAGTGAGGAGCGGGAGAGATGCGCATAATGTTTATCACCGTTTTTCATCTTTCAGGTCACAACCTCATTGCGTTAGCGTGCATTTGCACAACCTACGAAGGAGTATGTATTGGATTTTTGCGATATCTACAAACAACACCGCAGCAGATTGCGTAATTTGTTTTAAGTTGAATTCTTGGAATGTCGGAACCCGGATGAGTTTTCCAGGTTTTGAGACGATGAGGGGCTAATGTGGGCGGTGAGGTGTTCTAAACAGGCCCACAGGAATGCCAAAAACTCCAGTCGGTTGTGCAATTTCTGCCCAGCTCATAACAGCCTGATCCCTGGTATGTGGTGATGCAGGGAGGCTTGTGTGAATTCTGGCCCTGAGCTTCGAGTGTATGAATCTCAGATGAATTTTATTCACAGTTTGTGGTGTTATTGCATTTCACAGCATTTCAGCGGAACATTTTTCTGGGCCTGTCTGAAATGTTTTAATTACCAGTGTTTGACAATTTGTTGCTACGCTGAACAGTGATTCTACAGAGTGGATTGTGTTGACAAATCAAAACTCAGATTTTGATACAGTGCTATGCATTTGAATGTGTTTTCTGCACTTTTTCAAAATGAAAACCTAAGGCCTCTAGTCATACTGGGTCTCTATGGCTGCTTCAGTGATGACGTATTCTTGAGTGAATGTGTGTGAGTGCGTACGTGTGTGTGCTTGTGTGTGTGTGTGTGTGTGTGTGTGTACACTGCTTTCCTGCGTGAACTGTATGCAATAGACAAAGGCATTTTGGAATTCCAGCGATTTGCTCAGAGGAAACAGATGAGACATCTTGATTTAAAACCAAACGCTTGACCAAAAGCCTGCTAAGTCCTTTATTATCTTTCCAGCAGCCATTTCCACTGTACACACTCATGAGGTAAGCCTGCTTTCGTCCAAGTATAACACCCCCCTCCCACACCCCCTGAAAACAGCTGCTTTGCGTTTGTTAAATACGGCATTTTGGCAGAAAGAACTCATTATAAACAGAAAAGCCTCTCTGAACGTTCGAGCCCTGAATATCCCTACCTGTGTGCATTTTGTATGACCTGCAAAAAAGCACAACATCCGTAAACAGTAAACACGCGCTTTACAGTCAGATTTTAAAATGGCAGCCGCCCGATGCCCGTTTTAATGGCCATCGCTTCAGGCAGGCCAAGTAGTTAAAAGGAAATAACATAATCTCTCTGCAATATCCTGTTATGTTTCATACCTAATTCAGCTGTTGTTTTAGTTTATTGCATTTTGCTGTTGTCTGCATTAATATTAAAAATATATCCAACAAAAATATTCTGGTAATCATCCTAAGACTGGTATCTTAGTTGTTGATGTGAGACAATTGAGTGGGTTTTATGACTCAGACAACCCAAATATGTAACCTGAAGTTCATGTAAATATCTATCAAAGCTTTGGATTCCTTTTGTAAATAACACAGGCAAAATTTGCATATGGATAAGCGGCATTGTATGCCGTGACCTCTGGTTTTTATTAATTCTCTTTTTTTATTGTCATTTCTAATCCTGTTCAATTTGTGAAAACCTTGAAGTTGCTGTCTGAATTTAATTTCAAATAACAGAGGGAACTGAAAGACCATAAGATGGCTATGGTCGGTCTGAGTATGAACTGAAGCAAAGTATTTTTAATTAGTCATTCAGTTCGTCTTTGAATTAGATTTGACAGAAGATTTGTTCTGATTATGAATTTTGGATTAGCTTTTTGCCATGTTGATAAATTGGCCCAGAGAGCAGCTATGCTCACTCTGTGCTGAACAACTTGAGAGAGATGTTGCAGAGACTATTTCCAATGACCAATCATTGTTTAAACTTGGGAGGACAATTTAAAAGTGCTGTGTTGAATTTGATGCATTTTAAAATGATTTGCTATAAGGCCGTAATTACATTTCTCTGTCAAGAAATGGAAAGTGTGTTGTAACGAATGCATTCAACGGTCCAAGAATGAACTGACTTATTCACAAACCCGAAATGTGAAGGTTGCACATGTGGTGGGTGTTTCATATCTGAGTATACTTTTCATAAATACAGGCAGAGAGTTTTCAAATGTTTAAAATGTTTTAGGAACTGCTAATTTTCCAGAGAAAATATTAGTGTTGCCAACTTAGATTTTGTTTAAATCTCTTCTGTTGAAAAGTGGAGGTGCTAAACCATACCATCTGGATAATTTTTGAGGGAGTGTTTCGAAAATGGAGTAAGAGGCAGACCGCCTCACAATTAGCTGACACATGCTACAGAGGGAGATTATGTGCTAGCAGGAGTGTCCGGCCTGATGTCAAGTAAGCCAGTGTTTAAAAAACTTATAGCCGTGTCCTTACACGAAGGAAAATAAAAGTCAGCATATATCACGGAATTTAATATTTCAGAAAGCATGATGTCAATAAATTTGCCGGCAGGGTGGAACAACTGCAGTGACGGTGTTTTCAGATCTATTACGCTGTCTCCCGGAATGGGGTCCAGACACTGCCATAGAGTGGCATTGTTGGACGGAGTGGGCGCGTGTGGGGAGACCTTATGTCAACAATGGGCTTTGGTGAGCAATCAAGCGCGATGTGGAGTTTTTTATTATTTTTTTAAAAAGGGGCGAGCGCCTCGAGCTGATTAAAGCGAAAGGCCCACGCGTCTCTTCTGCTACAGCCGGGCCGGGGCAGCGGTAGGCCCGCGTGTTTGTAGAAGGCGCTCGTTAAGTTGACGTTAATGGGATTGTAGCGCTATGAACGCGTGCCATCGAAGCCTGTCCGGATAGCTTAGCCACAGCGTTCACTCACGAGGCCTCCCTCGTTGAGGCTGGGAGCTGCTGCCCACGGTTAAGACTGAGCCAGTAGTTTCCCTCCTGTGTCGAGTTTCTGTTAATGAGCCAAGGCAACGGAGTGTTTGAATCCTTTTTTTTTCCCTAACACGCCAATGTTGGTGAGAGGCATGGGATAGGAGACCTGACATGTCAATTATACACGCTCTTGAATCTACTGGAGAAAGTAGAACATATAAAAACTTACCTTTAACAGTCTGAATGCCTGTATGGGCACCATGGAGTGTAAATGGCCATCTACTATACATCTCCTAACTGGTCTAATATGCCCTGCAACCCAGTACAAGGACAGTGATGTAGTACAGGAGTGAGCGAAATTAATCTCCTCTGTCACAGAGATTGATCGCCCTTAGAATCATTTATAAGAGGGGATGTCAGGAATAACAAGTTCAGCTCAGTTGACTTGACGCGTGGACATGAATTTGATTTCTTGTAAGTAGGCGGCTGGTTTTATTAGGCTTTTGGAGCAGACACCTGCTCTGACTGACATCATGTTTTTGCGCCCGGGCTCATGTAAATTAGCAGACAACAGCAGACACTTGTCTCGCCCCTGGTCCGGGCGACGGTGGAAAATATAGACCAGCGGAAAGCGCTAGAGGCTATCGATTCCAGACGAGCACACTACCGTCTCGTTTGATTAGAGTCCTCGTCAGAGTTTGGAGAGTTTGAGGCGGCGTTCGGTGCGCCCTGGAAAAAGAGAAGGAGCGTTCCAGGAACCGAATGGCATCACCGGAGAGCCGAGAAGCCCATCCTCTACGACGGTGATGTCACCCCAGGGAATGACCCGGGGAAACCAAAACAGACAGAACGTCACAATCCAGAAGGACAGCGCCCATGTTATTTCGCCTGTTTTCAAAATGCACACGCGCTCTAATATGAATGCACCGTTGAGTCAAGAAGGCGTATATTACCAAATTAACTTTGACAGTCCCTGATGACATCCATTGCTGCCTCATCCTGTATTCCCCTCAGCTGCATGAGCCCAGCGTTAATAAGATAAACGCTGACCATCTGTGATAAGCCATATGTAAAAAAAAAGATAAAGATGAAATGCATTAGCTGCAATTGTATGAGGACTGTCAGATGACTGACATTTTGGCAATAGAGCATAAAAGGCCTGGAAATGTATAGCGCTTGCTAGTTTTCCTTGCTGGAATGGGTCAGCCAAAATCTTGTCAAGCCATCAAAGCCCTGCTGTCAGACTTTACACTAATGCAGTTTTCATTTCTGTGCTGGAGATGTGGTGGCTGCATTGTCTGAGCATAGTCTTTGTGCTGGAGACAGGCCTCGAGTCCGGCCTGGACATCTGCAATTACCAGCGTGGCTAGTGCATCCTCGGCAAGTTTCCTCCCATTTCACCCCACTTCTCCAGTCCATGTTGTCACTTTAAAATGAATAATATTAGCCATCACTCAACTGCTACTCTCAGTTTCTCTCAGCTGAATTCAGCATCTTACTGAGAAGATGTATGACATGGGTATACAGTAGATTCCTAGTAGATTTAGTTGCTATAAAAGTAAATGTTGTATGCTAAGTGGGTGTCTGGCATAGGTAGACAGATAGGTATGTGTTTCTGCCATCACCTTCTGGACATTGACTGTCTGGGGTTAAGATCGTCATGATCATGTTCATGCTGGTAGCAGCTCTATGCATCAGTAATCCATAGGTTGTAACATTGTTGATTAAGCCAGGCCATTGGATGGTGCAAGAACAGCTTTTAATTTAGCAGGACAAAATATAGGCATAATATGCGCATATAGCTAATATGGTACTGTACACAGAGCTCATCAGCTGACCATCCAGTGTGTCTTCTTCCTTCTGACCGGTCATCCACTCCCCAGTTCCATGCTGACGTAGCCCATGCACATAATGCCATTTAAAGGGCATGTTGTACTATCGGCTGTTCCAAGGTCACACGATAAGTGTGTGTGATCGGTGCCTGGGTGAATCCAGAGACCTGTCTTCATCACTGCCGTTGGGATTAAATGAATTTCACAGTTTGTTTCAGTGTGTTTATCTTCTATTGGCCGTTTCTTCTCTCTTTCCAAACAACATGTGTTTCGCCTTTCGCTAAAGAGAGCACTCGGGACCACGTGTCGGCAGCAATAAGCTATCATTGAGGGGTTTTTGTTTCGTTTTTTCTTTTTCTTTTCAGAAACCTCGGCTATTTCTGTGTAACCAGGGCCCCGTTGCATGTTTTGGAGAAGAACCATGTTCGATTTGTTCTAATCGCTTTTCTCAGAAAACATGTTATTTTGGGTTTCGTAAAAAACCTTTAGCCGGAGTCCTGAAAATGAAACCTGATAGTCCGGCTGAGCTCAACTTTGCATTATTATTGTGTCATAATTCTCCCTGAACAAGCCCTTAATTAGTTTAACCTTCAGAGCAAAGCATATCAGGTTCAGTAGAGCAGAAATGCAACGAATGCAGAAAGATTTACCAGCTCAGTTCAGGGTATTTTGCAGATCTCTGAGGGATTAAAACTTGATTTGAGGAGTCTTAGGCCGATCCAAAAATATTCTGAGGGGAATTGGATAAATTGTATTTCCACACTAGTGATTAACTTAAGTTGCCAGATAGTTTCAGAATTGGAAGGAGCAGAGGAAAAGAAAAAATCTCTGCAGTCCACTGGTAACCTCTTTAAATGTTCTCAGCTCCAGGTTTAGGAGTGTAAGATGACATAATTGCATTTGGGCTAATTCTCTGCTGCTAAACGATAGTGCGTGTAAGTACATTTGTAATTATCTTTTGATATCAGTCAAAAATAAGTGATCCTGATGCTGTAAGTATGATATTCAGATAAGAATTTTGTTCTAGCAGAGAGGCGAGGAAAAGTAGCAAAATGTCAGGGAACATCCGATTACCCCTGAGATGTCCATTTTCATTATCAATTTTCATCGACAGAAAGGGACCCTTGTACAAATATGTCTTCATAATGTGTCCAGGTCGAGGTAAATCCATCAAAAATGTGCACAAGACGTTCTTCACACTGAACTACCATATGAAGACCTGCGTATGTTGCTGTCCTGAATCTAGTACAAACAAACCACTCTGTGTCAGATTTATGTATTGCGGTGTTGCCTGTCAAGTTGACATGTGGCAGTGATTGCAGTCAGTCTGATGTGTTGTGGCGATGTCTTGTTAACATCACTGACTGTGTATCGACACCAAACCGCACTGGAACGTTATGCTTACTTTTGGAAAAAAGATTTTGAGCAGCGCACTGCCTTTCTGATTTTATTTTCAATTACTTTCATCCCATTTCTTTCAGTTATTTAACAGTCTGGAATGACCAGTGGTATTGTGAGCCTGTCCCATTGCCACAACATCGTCTGTTGATTCGGGTGGGAGCTGGTGAGCACTCTCTGTCACGAAATGCTGCAGAACGAACGCTTCTATTCAGCACACGATACGGTCACGGAACGTGGGTGCCCAATTGTCCAGAGGAATGCCCGATATCTGATACCCTCCCTCCCTGGGTGAAGCTAGGCTAATCACGTGTGGCTATGTGAGAACACTCACTGAGATCAGGTGCATTTTGACAGATCTGCCCCCCACAGCCCGCCCCCCTCTCCCGGGGAGTTTAAGGAATTGCGTTTCTGTACATTATTTATAACATGTTCACGCCGGCGTTGCATTTCACACCAAGCGTTGTGCATCTTGCATGGAAAGTAGACACCAGCCACGATGACAGCTAACTAAAGAGCTGTTTTCTCAAATGTGTATGCTCACTTTCACTGTTGACTTTCAAATGTGTACCTCTGAGGTCAACAGATTTTTTCTTTCTACAGTTGTTTTTTCCCCCTTATTTGCTGAACTTCAAGCAAGGTTGCCTTTGTTGATTTTCTTTTTTTGATTTTTAGTTACAAAGACAGCCAAACAGCCAAAGGGAGCAGACCCACAAAAAAAGAAGTGTAACTTTAGCAGACCCAAAAGGGGGGAGAAGATGGTGAGGGGGTAAAGGAGGGAATCTCGAGAAACGGACGGATCAGCAGGGTAAACACTGCACGGATAAGCCTTGCTAATGAGGCTACTAACATAGATAAGCCTTGCTAATGATGCTAATATCTCAGGTCACAGCCTCAGAGTAGGTGTTTAGAGAGGTCAATCCTGTGTAGACCTGCCCTTGGCCCTGCCCTTTCCATAAACTGAACCTTCAAGGAAATACGAAGACCAAACTTGAATTTTTGGTTCACATTTTTCGCAGAACTAATTTGCATCGAATGGTGCAATTTACAAAATGCCCTCTTCAGGGAACTGCGTTGTGATCCTGACCACACTCAAGAGAGGACAGGAGGGGAGACTCGCTGTCAAAATGCTGGTGCAGTGGCGGAGTAGATCAACGGTTGCATTATGACGGCGGTGCTGGTTTACAGCTGTCCCCCTCTGCAGCAAGTGACACCGTGGCCTGGGCCTCGTGCCATCTCCACTTTGTCACATTTCACAACCCCTGTGCCAAGCCATTCGCAGAACCCCCCCCCCTCCCCCCAAAAAAATAACCCATGGGGGCGCAGTAGCCAAAAACAATTTTACGGCATTTTGCCATCGGTCGTGAACATATCTTAATTAGGGTGGGAGATCCGTGAGGCTTCGGGCAGCGATACAAACGCTGACAGTTCAACAATAAGCTGCTTCTTCCACTGATGGAGGAAGTCTGTCCAATTTCCAACGGTCCACGGACGGAACCGACTCTTCAGCCAAGCACTCGTAAAGCCACAGCTCTTGGGTAATAGGTTTCTCTTGTGAAACCACGTTTGCGGTTTGTAGTTGACCATATAAATTATGGGTTGGTCAGGAGGATTTTGACATTTTATTAAAAATAATAATAATAAAAATGTGTTCCCCCTTCATGGATGCCAATAAAATATATTTGCATCTGTTTAGATCAATTGTGGGAGATGCAGCACACTCAAAGCTATTTAGGGAAGGTCGGGTGATTCAGTTGTTTTGTTCACAACAAAAATACCTGTTTAATATTTGGGCCAAAAAGTTCAGCCAAAATATTTAAGGCAGAAATATCATAATCAAAGCTACCTATGGCTGTTCATTGCCTATAGGACAATGATGTGTTCCACATCAACTTGCTTCTAGAATCCAAACTATCAATAAGCTACCTCCCTATGCATGTATTTATTACCATGTTTAAGACATTAGCATGCTTATGATATTAGCATGCTTGGAATATATTTAATTCACTAATTTATGTGATTCTTTGTGATTCTGTTGAAAGAGAGGAGAGTGAAGCACACTCTGCATTAGGTCAGATAGAACCACACATGCCTCCATTTTCATTTTCAGGTATTTTTCACAGTGCATCACCTGTGCTTCCTGCTCCATTAAGAGTTATTCACTGTGCCTGCTGAACCTCTGAACTACTTCTCAGGAATGCCGGTTGGTTTGGCGAGAAACTCAGAAGTCCTTGTACATTTGAACTGAATTATTATGGAGGCCATCGCGGGCCTGGTTTGTAAATACTACCATACCGAGGTTTATAACTCTTTTATATTCCTCCGGGGAAGGCTATCAGGAACCATGTGAAATGCTATGCTTTGAAACCGCGCCAAACAGTATTTCTTTTCAAAATGTGTTTTGTTTTAGAAAACAATGAAATTAATAGTTGTTTTTACAATACACTTGTGAAAAGCAGCGGCGTTCTCCAAAAAGAAACGCAATGTACAGTACAGAGCAAACCCAACATGTGTTTAGAATTTCATCATCTAAATTGCATCTTCTCTATTAGTTTATATTAATACAATGTGTTTAAACCGTTACCCGCTTTGTGTCCGAGTGAAAGGGGCCGTTTGTGTTATGCATGCCTTAGACAGCTATGCGTCTCATGCAGATTATATTATAAATAAAGAGTATGGCGCTAAATGTTTCCACAGAAATTGCTTATTATTTTCTGGAAGGAAAAAATAAAATTGAACGAGCGTTACGGATGAGCCAGTTTTATACTATATAAGAGATTTTGCCAAGACATTAAATTAGGTCATGCTTAGTGCGTATTTGGAAAATTTATATTAAATATGAATAAACAGAGTTTTGTAATTGGTTCGACACTCTCACTGGCAAACACAGTAATGCCAGTTAGTGCCAAGTTCAAATTCATATTACTTGTAAGGTAAACAAGTACCCAGTGAGTAATTTCAAGCAGAGTTTTCCATAAATATGAAAACGGCATTTTAAATTATGTTTGGAATGGTAATGTTCTTATTTTAATGGGAACACTTTTCAGCAGTTGGCAGGTTGGCTTAATCAAATTGTACATAATTAGGTGGGAGCAGAAATAGGTGTTGCGCTGAACGACGTTAGCTTTCAACCCTGAGTTTGGATGAAATATTCCAAAAATGATCTGTCGCATATACACCTGGCAGTGGCCTTGTGCATGTGCAGTTTATTGTCTGTTTACTTTATAAATTCTGTTTGTGAATTTGTGTTTATACATGCAGTAGCTGGGCTTTGTGCAATGTGCATGTATGTATGCATGTATGCTGTTTAGCAGGAGACAAATCACAGCACAATATCAGGTTAACAATGTTTATTGATTTCAGGGGAATTTCAGTATTTTGGGGGGCGGTGGGTGTAAGGGGGGGATTTAAGGTGGGAGGGGGGACGAGTGACAGAGGGAGGGGGAAAGTTGCTAAAGAGCAAATCGTCATATATTCTGACAAATTTCTGAATTAGGATACCAATTTACATGCAAGATGTTCACAGCAATCCAATTCCTTGTGTCAGTATGGAATGTGTTTCCTCTCGGCTGGTAGATCACCATATTTCACTGAGAGTTACGGTTGCGGACTGTATCATCAGCGTAGCAGTGGAACTTGGCACTGCGTCTCTCCACGGGGAACATGGGCACAGGGAATACACTGAGATAAGAAGAGAGCGCTGGAGCACTCCATATTTCAGTTTGGAGCATTTTTCACTTACGCAACCTTAAACCTGATTGGTGCTGCTTCATCTGAGTGAAAAGTCAAGACTTTAGTTTTTTTAATAAAGAGGGCCTGATTAGAAATAGGCCTGTAATTCTTGGGGGTTTTTTTGGCGCAGATTTAGACGGCTTTATTAGGGGTTTTTATTTCCACATATTTCACCCCAATTTGGAACGCACGGTCAAAACCGTTGGCCAGTCCGTTACCATGGCATCCTCTAGCTCTCTAGCATGAGCCTCTAACTCCGCCAACCACTTTTCCTCAGGTCTGCGCTCTGCCAGGCCTGCTGGCACAGCAAACTGTGGTCTGCGCAGTCTGACCAATCAGAGGAGCCCCAGGCGGGCAATAAGGCAGGGGTTGCCCTGGAGACCGGAGACCCTCCCTCCCTGAGGGAGGCTACAGCCAATCATGTGTCAGGCTGTGGGAGTCTCCACCAGTGTCGGGGCTGGCATTATTCACTATTGACCCATTGGCCATGGCCTGCATCACTGTAACCCGCAAGAGTACCTCAGCTACACCACTCGGGAACCTTCACTACAGCTATTTAAAACAGTCATACCCCATTATCTGCAGAGGAACAGGCATTGAATCATACATCATATTAAACTTTTGAACTCAGTGACTTCTTCTTTCCAATACTTTCCCCTATTGAATCAGATTGATTGAATCGATATGATCTTGTGTTGAATCATCAGTGGAGCATTATTATTTATTTTATTGATTACTCAGCACAGTACATTGTCATTTTGTCTTCTGGTGCGGGTGGGTTGCCTCTGCTTCTATAAATAAGTTAAAGGAAACTCAACAAATAAATACACTGATAATGCACTGAAGTGACTGCAGGCTATCACAAGTAATATTTTTCATTGGACATTAAGCAGAGGCAACAGACCAGCCATTGTCAACATGGCCCCAGAAACTTCTCAAGAGAAAACAAGAATTGGCCCAATCATGTCCTAAAGTGAAGGAAAACAGTTTTCCAAATACAAACTCCAAACTGTATGGAACAGCTACCACTGAATTATGAGGAGAAAATGTCGTAGTTTAGGACTGCCCATTTATCAGTGTGTGAATAACTCATAAATTACAGTGACACAAATAACCTGCAACATGAACAAAGGCACGAAGGTATTAACCCTGGGAAGAGTAGGTTGCTTCTCAGTTACCAGTAGTGATAGTTACATCACATTACATTTTATTTAGCAGACCGTTTTTTCCAAAGTGACATATGGAACAGTGCATATCAAGGTCATAGAACTCACACATGAGGTGCGATTCAGCATCAACATCAGCAAGAGAATGTTGAGTTAAGAAAGTTTCAGTCACGTATCGAGATCTTTCACCTAAAATCGCTAAATGGTTGGTCATGGCAGTACATCTTGATGGAGAGGTTAGCAGAGGGGTGAGTTTGGAAGGCAAGAGGTTACGCGTGCTACTGGGAGATGAAAAAAACACACTGTGGAGCACAGAGCCAGGACCAGCAAAGTAATACCAGTGACACACAGCCACGGGGGTCTTAAACGTAATCCTTTCCCTGTTTTCTTGGCCACGGTCTTTCTGCCCAGGCAGAAGCTGCCAAACCCCACTTTCCTGTGTACCAACCACTACTGTTCATCTTATTTATTTATTTAGTTTATGTCTTTGGCGAGTACGAGCGTTGCACAAGTGCCCCTCGTTTACGGGGCACCTCAGCTGGCATTGATCACGATGCCACTTTGACCCATTGTTCCATTTTTCCCGTCCTCCCGGGTTCGTGCATTAGCGCACTTCTGGAAAGGAGGTGTGTTTTGCTTGGCACCCTGGAGGGTCACCGACATGTTTATTTGTTGTCAGATTCGAACCATTTGCCTGGCCTGGCGTGAATGCGAGATGGAGGGAGCGGGAGGAGGGAGAGAGAGCCGCGCCGGGTTGGAGAGAGAGAGGCCGTGCTTTTTCTGTGCGGGGTGACTCTGACGCTCGACCAGTTGCTGATTTGAGGAATGAAGTCCGGTGGAAATGGTTCCCCGGTTGGTCCTGTGTTTCGGGGGTTAGGGTGTTAGGGTTAGGTTGGTTCCACGTATCGGGGGTTAGAGCGTTAAGGTTAAGTTGGCCCTGCGTTTTGCGGGTTAGGGTTAGGTTGGTCCCACGTTTCGGGGGTTAGGTTTAGGGTTAGGGGGTTATGGTTAGGTTAGTGAAAATATATTTCTTTATAATGTTGTCCCTTATCAGGGCCCCTGGGGAAAGAAAGGTTTACACGGGCCATTCAGAGTACTAGAGTCTTTAAGTAGTTTAACTGGTCCCTCTTGTGTTGGAATTGTATGTGTGTTTGTTCAGTCCTCTTGGGAATAGTGCTAGGTCCCGCATTTAGGGATTTAAGGTTAGGGGGTTAGGGTTAAGGTTAGGTTGGTCTCACATTTAGGGGGTTAGGGTTAGGGTTAGGTTGGTCTCGTGTTCAGGGGGTTAGGGGGTTTGGGTACAGTTGAACCCACATTTCGGGGGTTAGGGTTTGGGTTAGGGGGTTAAGGTTAAGGTTAGGTTGGTCTCACGTTTAAGGGGTTAGGGTTAGGAGGTTAAGTTGGTCACACGTTTAGGGGGTTAGGGGGTTAGGGTTAGGTTGGTCCCACATTTGGGGGGTTAGGTGTTTGGGTTCGGTTGGTCCCGCTTTTAAGGGGTTAAGTGGAACTGCTTTTCCGTTTGCAGTAAATGCAGGATGTGTTCCTCATTTTCCCCCTGCACACGGCACATCTGTTGCAAAGGTGCTTTCACATCCCGGTAATTGACCAACTCGAATCGCAAATACAGAACATTTCCACTGGAGGTCCTTGCATTTTTAAACGTGAGCCTGCCCGAAAATGGCCCGTTTTATTTTAACCTGAGAACAATGTGCTCGTTCATCACAAAATTACCTTTTCCTCATTTCAATAATTGAGAAACTAAAATATTACCTTCTGTCTCTTTAACCATCATTGCATCCACCACAAAATTATGCAGCTACTTGGCCATAACAGCCGTCATTGCTAAAATACCTTCTGCTCTGCAAACCACTATATATTCTTTCTTTTTTTTCTTGTCAAACACCCCGGGAAGATTCCCTACAGAAATGCTACACATTTCTGCAGCCCGGAGGAAGAACCACGAGGCTATAAGAGGGGCTTTAACTTGTCTGGCAATGCAGGAAAAGCTATTAGACCGCAACATCTGGCGAGTGACTCACTATAAAATAACCTGGAGCGTGCTGATCATCACGTTATTGACATCAAACCGGCGCTAGCAGTTTCACAGCGGCGGTGCCATGGGAAGCCACTGTATCGGCCGTGTCTATTACAGCCCTCGTTTTAGCCGCATAGTCCGACTGCACGTCGAGGGGGAGCATTTGAGCTGAAGTGAAGTGCCCATTTTGTATGTGGAAAGACATCAGAAAAGCAATATGTCCGCAGCAGTCAGCAGTGATGACAGAGCGAGGCGCTCATTGTGTTCTGCGTAGCTCCCTCAGCTTCACGGCTTGGCCCGAACAGCACAGCAAGCGAATGTAGGCATTATGGGTAAAAAAAAAAGAAAGCTCAAGTCTGACGACGGTACCGGCCCACGGACGCCTTCGGCGATTTCTGCTAAGCTGATTGCAAACGCGCTGTAATATCGTCTGCGTTGATTAAGCTCTGCCTTCCCCCGGCCCCACCCCCCCTATCCCAGTATTCCCTGCTTCGCGGTTCCAAGTCCCCTCCCCGGGGAGAGGAGGGAACAGCGAGGCCCGGCCAGTGTGACATCGCGGAGGGTCAGCGTGCTGAGAACGTGAAGCACTCTGACGAGGCTTCGTGGAAGAGGCAATTAATTTCCCCTTTGGGATGTTTATTTGACTGAAATGGCATTTTTCGTTTCTCCTGCCATGGCCAGAGGTTTGGAATAAGACCGTGCTCGGGAATGACAGAATCGCACTGCTGCCATCTGTGCTGTCATTCTGCACCGAATGTCCGGTGATTCCGCGTTTTTCCAAGAAACCGTTTCTTTCTTTTAATGATTTTATACCAAGCGAATCAAAACAATCCCGGTAACAATGACATTCTTTCAGGAACACAGATAAAAGCCGTGCATGGGGTCCTGAGGTGGAAGCAGAATATGAGTGATGTTGCCTTGGCACGTCCGTGTCTGGCTGCTGATTTCAGGAGTAAATAACTGAGAGGCTTCTATAATTATTTCCTTCTGAGTTTAAAATTGAACTATGGTGATGTTTGTCAAGACCGGTATGCCCTGGTGTAAAATCCAGCTACGACCAGCTTAAAATGATCAGCTACCAACACATAGCTTGTGCTGGTCAACCCACAGTGAGTATGGAGCTGATCTGGACAGGTCAACCAGCTACCAAAACCTAGCTTCAGCTGGTTTTTTTCAGCAGGGTCTGGAACATGGAGTTGGTCATTCCTACACCTGTAGAGTAGCATCTGTATATGGGGTGTATGGTATGCCTTTTAAGAGCCCGGACAACAAGCCCTTTCTAACTACATGCCATGTTTCCCCATCTCTCTGGCAGTGCTACTGAGGTGCACCACAAACCTTATGCAGTAGTTGTTTCGCATTTGGCCAGGAAACCATTTTCTTCTACAATACGTGGAGCCGCAAGGAGTGGCTGGGATTTTTTTAATAATAGAAAATCAGGGAATGTTTTAATAAAAGCTTTATTAAAGTTGAATAATAACAGCTTTAATAAAAAGCACTGATGTTATTTCAACTCTTACAACAGTCGGCTACGATATTAATCAATATGGAGCCAATCTATGCCGGGCGGAAGACAGCATTCACCGCATTTGTCTTGTCACTCGGAGCCACTGGGAGCCATCTTTCAGCAGACCGCAAGGCTCACTGGTGTGGTACTGCCCCGGCTGGTCTGCCCAGCACCTGGGTCCAGTCTCAAATAAACTGCGCTGAGGACTCCAAACATAATGGACTGCAGGCACTGGGAGTGTGTGTAAAACCGGACGCAGACCGAGGCTTCCGCTCCACTGTATACAAGCTGTCAGACCCTGTGCAGCCTGTACGCAGCTGGTCTCGGAAAAAAACGGCAGTTCTGCCGCGCCTATACATGCAAAAAAAGAATAATAAATAAATAAATACAAAGAGCGGTTTGAGGTTATGCCGCCGCCATTGTGGCTCTGACCGGATCGATCCCTGCGTTATTGACTATTACGCTAAAGCGACTCGAGTGTTTTCTATATATTTAATGAGTGGCATATGGTCTCCACCCCCTGCCCCTTGTAGCATCACAGTTTACACATTGTTCTGTTCCTGTGGGTATGCTGGATTATGGCTGTGATCCTTAAAAGAAGAATGTTAGAGCAGTGCGTGCACACGCTGGTTAAAACCCTAGTTTGGTGGCAGTGAAAAAGAAAGAAATATGCTAGAAGCACTATTCCTGTTAAGTATACTATTAATCCTGAAAATATTTGTGTGAGTGTGTACGACGTGGTTAAATATTACATTCATGAAATAAAGGAAGAAAGAAAGAAAGAAACAAAGAAATGAAAAAACTCCTCCATCGCCGAGGACATGAGATAAGAGATCCAGGTCAACAGTCAGTTAGCAGAACAGTCATTCACAATCAGTGTAATCCTAAATAAATGAAAGACTTATAATAAATAGGAATAATTGAAGATGTTGGCGGGACCCAAAAAACAGGGAAATCCCTGACAGTTTGGCCTGGAGTCTGTGCAGGCAGGGCTTCGGGGGAAGGCCCAGAAACAGTCGGCGGGTGAGATTATCTTCGTCAGGCTTGCTGGAGAACCGCTTGGCCTGGCTTCCATGGAAAAGCAATTACGTGACGACGCTGGCGTGTCACTCAAAGGTGTCTGCGGACATAAAGAGCTCTTCCTCCAAGTGCTAAGTGGCTATAAAATGCCCGCCACCGTCAAGCCTTGGGAGTCGATTGACGTGCTTCCGTCTTTTCGCACAGTATCCGGGCTCACCTGGCAAGCTCTGGGGGGGGCATGGTGTTCCCTCTCGAATGGCAGGTCTCCACGGCAACCGCACAAGGGGGTAGTGTGTGGGACAGAAATGGTGCGGGCTGTCAGATAGGAGAACGTGACACCACAAATTGATGCGCCGTTTGTTTAAAGTGATATCCTTCAGGTTGCAGAACCTGGACAAAACCTCATATTTAGGGGAGGGGCTGTCATTCTCCGTTCTCAGTCTTCAGAAGAATATGAAGTTGCAGTTAGAAGTGTCTCCGTGAACTGCTAGTGGTGAAGGCAATTGTTGCTTAGCCCTGTCCAATTAGCATTTTTAAAAAGATTAGATGAATTGGTGTGTGGGGGGAAGGGGGGCGGGGATAATTGTTGTAACAGCTGTAGTATATTTACCTTCAGCGATAGCCAAGTAGATAGGATGAACCCATGAAAACAAAGAGAGGGAAAAACGCTCATGTTTACTTGAAGCATCTGGGACAAAGAGGTTATACATGGTAATAACTGTTATGGTTAAGTGCTGAGATATTTACAAACAGAGCCCAATTGGATTTTACAACGACAAGAATGTTATCGGCCGTTTGCCTGACACAAGACCTAGCCTCCCTGCTTTCCGACTGAAGTCTCTCTGTGGATGCGCTGATCCCAATGCGCTGATACTCCAGGTGACGGAGACCAGACTGTTCGAAGAAAGGAACGAGCAGATGGCGGGCGAGAGAAGATATGGAACTGCGAAAAAAAAAATTGGAATAAAAAAATTGACGGAGCAATGGTCTGTCAGAGGCAAACCGGTTCTGATAAATGCTTCAGGGATTGTTTCTCCTCAGAAAGCCAAGAGCGAGGGCTGTTGGGAAATCTTTTAATGCCCACCATACGAGTGTTCTTTTCCATTCCCATGATACAAAGCTGGGAGGATGTTCTTCAACAACACTGTGTGATTCACCCTTGGCCCGTGATTTCTAACAGAATCACACAAACAGTGGCTCACGGTAATTAAGCTGCTTGCTAAGGAAGAATTGGTCTTTAAGGCCGCAGGAGAGCGTGGATGCTAGTAAAACACCTGCGATTTACTCCGCCATTTACACAGCGCAATTACGCAATGATAAATATCACTGTAAGCATTGCTGCTAACGGCTACAAAACAGCGTGTTGCCTGTTGGACTGTAAAGGTCTATAAGAGCACTGTGTACCACAATAACCCCAAAACTAGCAATGACGACAGACTGCCCTGGTTAAAATCAATCATATGCTTCCTCCTCACTTTCTGTCAAACTGTCAGGTCATAAATCTAGCCCAGGAACGCCTGGTTGGAAGTCGGAAAACTTGCTGCCATTGCTACCATTTAAGATGCTTAATTCAGTAATAATAAAATCGTTTCCTGTTTTCGCATGGAGCGCATACAAATCTAATTAGTTTGAGTTAACTTTTCAGCTAACGCAGGAACTCATGTTAGGCATCAAACATGGCCGCTTTGTACAATACTGTATCAAATATGTTCCCTGAATGACTACCTCCCTTACTCATGCATTAGCTTAACTCTCACCAGGGCTACAGTGAGGCAGCTCATCTGGAAAGCATTTAAACGGGTTATGTATTTATTATCTCACTTAAACCATCCATAAAGCAAGTATTTTGAAATTCGGGGAAACAAAACAAAGAAGGAGAATACTTCCCAACGATATCATGATGCATGAATTCATTTCGAACAAACTTCAAGACACGCAAAAAAAAAAAAAAAAAAAAAAAAATCAGCAAATGTTTGATTCAGATGAAGCTGATTTGCAACAGATGTAGCAGGGCCGTGCAGAGAAGTGTTGGTTGGATGTGGAAATGATATGTGTAAACTATTTCATCTGAATGTTTAGGCAAAGCTGTGTTTAATTTCGTCCCCGATGAAGTACACGAGAAACGTGTTTCTCCTTAACTGTCTCATATAATCATATGGATATAATTTCATCCATTTACGGGTTTTTTTCAGCCCTTTACTGTGGTAGCTGTAGGGCATTTGTAACCAGAAAGATTAAATGCACATGTTGCTCTCTGTCCTGCCGCTCGAACATTTCCTTTCGAAATCTCCACCGAAGGTAGCAGAAGTGATTGTGGTTTTCCTGATAGGTCCACGGAGCGAGGATTTTGGTAATAAATGACCAACGCTAGATTTTATCGGGCCTTTTTAAAAAATAATAATCATACTCAGGCAACAACGTTATTCCTCAAACAAATAAATTTTACTACACAGTGGTTTTATACTGCCAAATCACACTGTAAAAAGTAAACTGACAAAAATAGTTCACCCTTTAGAGTCATGCGGTTTAAGTACCAATTCGTTTTAATAATCCGAAAGTTATCCAAAAACGTGTTGCATTTACATTAGCTGTAACTGTTTCACATATGCACTTTTGCAGATTTTGTCAATTACATGGCTCTTTCTTATATTGTCATCAGTCCCATATTTCAAAATCGCAAGCCAAGGCTTTCTGAGAGATTCTGAACAGCTGAATCCAATAGTGCAATTCCCTCGTAAGAGCTCGTTTTTAGCCAGTATGTTCTGTAGGTGTGAATTCTGCTCCTTGATCTACACCTAAAGTAAATGGATAGTCTTGGCTCCTTATTAAAAGAAGAGGGGGTAAAAAGGCAGCAGGAACGAGGGAAACCTCAGCGCAGGTCCAGCTCGGCACACTCCTGCTCTCATCCCAGCCCAGCCTCGCGTGAGTTACGAGCCATTAAATGGCGTTCAGCAGCCAAAGGTTTTAATTGTTTTTTAATCCGAATTTTCCCATCATTAGCGGCGGTCCCCAGAGGACGCGGTCGGACTGGAGCCCGGGTGTGGCGGGCACACGGCCGCTTTCAAAGGCATCACCTTCATGAGGCTGTGTCTGTCTCCAGGCAGGTCAGCCCGCCGGCTATTCGCAAGGAAAAAGCTGCCAAGACACCACTCCCCCAAAAAAGTGTAACGGCCCCAGGGGACGGCGGACCTGGGCCAGGCTGTAAGACAGTGTAAGGATCAGGCAGGAGATTTCCTAACGGTGGTATAAAATCTTTTTGAGGCTTTTATTTTTTTCTCTCTCGTTTTTTCCGGTGCTTTCCATCAGAAGTCTGAAATGTCAACAGTCGGCATGACCCGTACTTTCCCCAGTGCTACAAAACAATGCTCAGTTTGTTTCGATGATCTTATGGCTGTGTGGATTATTAATGAGCTTTTATAATGGTACACTGCATCTATTTAGCTGCAGAACTGTGAAGGCTTCTCTCCTGTAGTCAGAACTCATTTCCCATGAAAACACTGCCCTCTGCCCCAGCTCCAGGCCCGGTCTGTTAAGGCCTCCTAATCTGTCGGTTGCGATTTGAACTCGCGAAACACGTATGTCGGGCCGGAATGTCACACACGTTTGTGTCAATTGTCTGATACGGATTCGAGTCAGGTGTTGCGGTGAACTTCTGCATGCCACTGTAACCTTGTTATTATTACTCGAGTGGCTGTCGGACAGGGGAGGGCTGACTGTGAAATCGTTTCAACGGGCAGAATTAAAGAACCTTTGTAGTGAATGCGTTTCTGCTAGAGTGTCTGGTTTCTGAGCCATAGCTATGGGCCCACCCCATATTAATGAACTGCCTTCTGATCAAGAGACCAAGAGAGTCGCAAGAGTTATACACCATCATTAGACATTTGTTTTATTTGTTTATTTGTTTATTATAAGGATCCCCATTAGCTCACGCCTTGACAACCAGCTAGTCTTCCTGGTGTCCAAGACAACAATGCACAATACACATAGACAAACAATCAGCAACAAACAAAGATAATACCTTAAATGAAAACCAAGATGTATTACAGCAATACACATAGACATGAAAGTTAAAAACAAGAACAAAACCATACATTCAGGATACCTAAGTACTGTCGTTCTTATTTAGTCTCATCCTCCCTTTTTCAGAGGTTTGGATATGCGGTGAAAGGACAGCCCTAACCTAAACCCAGTACACATACTGTGCCCACTAGCGGCACACCGCTAACACAGCTGTTAGTGTGCCAGCACTTTGCAAATGGCCTGTACAGTGGTCCCCCACAGTGGATAAATAGGAGAAAGCTAGGTGAGGGAACAGCAGTCAATAGAAGCGACAGCTGTTTAAAGAATATAAAATCGTACAAAATGTGGTATAGTTTTGCTTACGGATTAATGTTTGCTTCTGTACTACTGCCACTGAACTGCTGGAGCAACTGCTTTTAAGCCTGTCAGCCATTTTACATATCCACAAATGCATAATTGCCTCTAATTAATCCATAATTACCATGACTAATTCTGGTTTAATTGTTATAAATTGTGGGTCACTAAGGACAATATTATCCATGTGTAGACTAATTCACTTACTGGACCGTTTTAATCTTCTGTGAAACTACTGTGCAGCTAGTTAACTGCTCCTCTGGAGGGTTTCCAAGATTGCCTCAAAGATGCTGTACAGCCTCAGAGATTACGTTCTGAATGGAAAGGACATTTTCAACATACAGCGTAAGGGCTTCTACTTTATCACACAGGGGAGCATGCATAATGTCTGCGTATGTACAAACAGCTAATACATACAGGAATGTTTTATGAAAAGGTTGGATGCACCGTTCCATTGCCAGTTACCTATTACGGCCAGTAGCAATTCACAAAGATTACCCTCTGGGCTTTGCCCGAGCTTTCCTTGGAACTCAAGCAAGGTTAATAGAACATGACAGAATTATTTTCAAATTCATCAGTTTCAAATCTAGTTGGCAATAGCAAGTTATGACTCAAGTTACCATTGGGCCACTGACACCAGCACACAAGCAATACTGCAGTACGACCACCCCATGAGCCAGTGACTATATCACATACTGCAGGCCACACAGTGCTACAGGAGAGAGCCAGCGGTGCTCAAAGCGGCAGGTCTGACTGGGACAGACCAAGACCTTAGAATTATGAGGCTCTAACAGACATTTTTGACAAAAAAGAGTTGACATAAATATGTTCTTTATAAGGCATGAAATACTGTCTATGTGTGAAGTTTTACACAAAAATACGGAAAAATGCTAAATGTAAAAGGTTGCGCCCATTCAATTTGGGATCTTTCAGAACACAGATGGAACCTCATAAATCCTAAGGTTACAGGATGTCAACTGGTCACCTGTGAGCACCTGACGTGTAGATGAGGGGAAGTAGTACATTGGCAATCTGAGGAACTGTGGATGACTCACCCGGAGTCCCACCCTAACTCTGCTGTAACATGGCCCAGTTTATATTTTGTTTTTACATGTTATTGCGGTCAGCGGAGTATTTGGCAGTTTAGTTTTGAGTGATTATGTAGCAAACGCAGCTACAGTGTGTACAGCACTGGTTCTCACAGCTCAGATGTTGCTTTTTAAACCTTGGAAGTGGGGATTTTGTTTAAAGACAAATGGCTAAAGATGTTTAGGACAAAACTATTGGGAAACTATGGGGCAACCAAAAATATAAGGCCTCTACAGGGTAACCCTTTTTTTTTGTTTTAAAGTACCATATAATGGGTACAATATTGTTCTCACCATATTGAAAGCACCAAAGCAATTTAGGAGAGGGTTGGCGTGAGGCAGGACTGGGTCAACTGTTTTATTGACTGGTGATTGGTCACTTAGCATTGTTTGCCCTGGTGTAAAATCCAGCTATGTTCTGCTTGAAATTGCCAGCGACCTGCTGTTTCAAAACATAGCTTGTGCTGCTCAAACCATCTTGATTACGGAGCTGGTCTGAACCGGTCAAACAGCTGCCAGCCGTTTCAAAGCCTAGCCTGAGCCGTTTTCTTCAGCAGGGCGGACATATGTTTCTGTGGAACGACGTGTAGCGGCTATCAAAGCGGAGGATAGCTGTGCTCTTTCCGGGGTGCGATCTGATCCCTGCAGGTGCTGAAGTGACACGTCCCTCCAGCCTGGGTCATATGACCCCCATCCCCCGCTCTGATGCCGGGGCTCACTTACCCCTCCAGTCCGGCGGACCCAGTGTCAAGTGCTTGACCGCTGAATAGAGTAGGGCCAGGGATGAGCGCAGGGGACGGGTTGAAAAGCCATTTGGAGAATAGAGATCTTCTGCTGCCATTGTCTCGCTGGTCCGGGGGGAGGAGACAAATGGGCGAGAGCGGGGAAGACAAAAGAAGAGAGAGTCCTCAATGTCGGGTTTCAGCCTGTCCCCGGACAATGAGAGGCTAAATATAATCTCATGCCGGGGCAACACTGAATGAATGTGTGTCTCACTCTTGATTGGTGGATAAAGGGGCGATGGAGATGGAGAGCTGAGATAAGGGAACAGTCACGTTATTGTGCGGGCGGGGCGGGGTTGGGGTAGCGGACAGCACACTCCTGAATGGCGCGGGCCTCATTGTTGTGACTGGGGCAAACCTGATTACGTGAGTGTGTGTATTGATGTCAGCTACCATGGCAACCGAGCATCCTATGTAATCGTATAGGACCATTAGCGGAATGGCTACACATCACGCGGAGAGGCGCTCCAGAGACTTTGATTAGATGAGCGTGCACCAAAGTGCCACGGAGGAAAATATAATTACTTTAAACGATCTGAAGACGTATAGGGCTTGCGGGACGGCAGAACAGCGCACAGCTATTCAAGGGTGCTTGCAAAGGATTTCGGGCTATAAATGGCTTCATTGTTTAGGCATGTGTTATTTTTACTCACTTTCAATGCATTGCATAACACAGAAATTAAAACTGAAACTTTTCGAGTCGGGTCATGTTTTCTTATAATTTATGAAATGTAATATGGTTGACAAAACCGTATGACATAGGCCTGGATTCAGTTGGCGTTTGTCCTTATCTGTGACTCACAATTAAATTAAACTCTAACATGTTATATTTACAAACACGGTATGACAAACATTCTGAAATGAAAAACATACTATAATGAAAAACATTGAACAAAACATTGGCAAAAATTTTTTAAATAAAGCATTTAGTAGAGTGTACAATTTTACTTAAAGCATGAATGCTGATTAAATCCATGCGATGCTCTACTCTCGTAAGGAACTATGGTTCAATTTAATGGATTGCAAAGCCTTGTTTCTGAGGTCTCTTTAGGGTGACAAATAGTAAGGGTAGAGGTTGTTACCCTAAACACCATTGCCTTTTAATCTGGACAAATTACTGTGATTCTGCTTTAGGGCTCTTATATTCGAGAGCAAAGCACAGTTTTAAATGAAAAAGGTTTGGCTGCCATGCTGTAAGACAGAACAGAATGACTGTTCCTTCACAGTTTTAAAGGTTTATACCAACATTATCTACGCTTTCAATTACAGGGCACTGTATGGTTCAGTTTTAGAGGCTTGCAAAATGGTTTGAAATGCACTGTTTTCAGTCAAATGGTTGTATGCTATCTGAAAATCCTTTTGCACACAATTTCAGACCATGTTTGGGTACCAGATAAACATGGAACATAACAAGGATTAAAAGGTATGGAAACAAAGGCTTGAAATTCCTTTGGTTCTGGATCGAAAGGCCAAAACAATGCCTGAAATGGTAAAAGAAAAAAAAAAGGCTTCAGCCGAATTTAGAGGTTTATCAGAGCATGCGCAATGCATGCCATAAATCATTGGTGCGAAGGAGTAGTATCTCTTTCACCACTTAAACGCTAAATGAGTTATTGGCTATATATAATAATTAGTACTACAGCATAAATTAGCTGGCTCTCTGAACTGTTGTTTTTGGATTGAGCTCAAATTCCAGGGGATAGTTTTTTATGGATCTTTAACTTTGGGAGCCATCGGAAATCGATGTTCTCGGGTCATTACCTCTGTGCCTCGCTTGGAGAAAGTCCACACGGCTGCTCCGCGAGCTGCGCTGTCCGCGCGATTGTCTATATGATTTTCATCCGGCGCGTCAGGGACAATCGGCCTTTCAGCGCAAAGGCGGGCTTCTGCCGAGTCAGACGCCACGCCTCGCACTATACCTGCCATGCTCAAAGCCCGCAAGCCGTAGGACCGATTTCAGCTTTTACAGCGGTTCCCTGTGAAACGCGGCCAAGCACAATAAACGGCCTCGGGCAGCAGACTGCGCGGGTAACACTAAACTGGACCTCACGTTTTCACGCGGTTTTTCTCACACTTTTAAAACCATATTTCTGTCACATGCAATTCGAGGTACTTGTTATTGTATAGCTCGACGCTGTTTTCCGAGGCGTTTAATTTACAGTGTTTAATTTATTTCGGGGTTGGGCTGTATTACGGTTGTAAATGGCATTGCTTTAATACGGGCTCATATCTTGACCGACCTGCTGCGCTTGGAGTTTTTTCTCTTTAAAATGGTTTATAGTGCCCTGAGGGTGTCCCGTGCACCCGCCTGCTTCCTGTTCAAAGTGTGTGTGGTGTCCAAGATTGGCCTGCTGGCTCAGTCCTTTTTGACCGTGCACCTCAACTTTCATTATAAAGTGCGGCTTGTTATTTACCATTTGCTCAACAATATCAGCCATATTGTCAGACACCTGATTTGGGCCAGGAAAAAGGCAGATGGATGTTGTCTCAAGCATATAAAAAGCATTTAATTTTATTTTTCAAGGTACATTTTCTGTTACAAAGCAGCTCTTGTCTAAAGTTTTTTTTTAATGGTAGTTTTGGTGTAATAGAAATGGAACAATGTCAAAATGAAATGCTAAGCAACAGAAATAAAAACTTTACACAAGAGCTGCTTCTTGTTCAAAGTGCGTGGTGTCAAAGAATACTATGCTGGCTCAGTCCATTTCATTACAAAGCAGCACTTGTGTCAAGTTTTTTTTTTTTGTTTCGGTGTGATAGAAACAGAACAATCTCAAAATGAAATGCTAACCACACTGGCTTGATAGAGGACAGTGCTGCAGGGTTTCAGGATCCTGAGCTACCAGTGAAAAGTGGAAAAACAAATGTCGTACATTTTTTTTTCTCAGAATTTGTGTTGTGATGGAGGATACATTAGTGGGGCTGTGTATACAGTAGCTGCCAACCTTCTTAGGCCTATGTCTGCTGCTGGACAAAAACCCTGACAGAGAGCAGATGTGTAAGAGTGGTATGATTCATGAGGATATGCTGGTACACTACTTTCATTGTAGCAGTCCCCACTAAGTGTGTATATGTGTGTGTGTGTGTGTGTGTGTGTGTGTGTGTACGTGTGTGTGTGCACGTATGTGTGTGCACGTATGCACGTATGTGTGTGTGCTCTCTGCCGCAGTTTGAGGGCTGCAACAAAGCCTTTTCCCGGCTGGAGAACCTTAAGATCCACCTGCGGAGCCACACCGGGGAGAAGCCCTACCTCTGCCAGCACCCGGGCTGCCAGAAGGCCTTCAGCAACTCCAGCGACCGCGCCAAGCACCAGCGCACGCACCTGGACACGGTACGCACGTGCACTCGCAGGTCGCCCGTAAATACACCCCGCACCTCTCCGCCCGCCTGTCAGCGCCGAACACCTCACTGGAAATCTTACTGTGAGCTCGCCGACGGGTTCCTCACACCTAGTCAATGGCACAGTGTTTAACACGCCATACGGCCACCGCTTGACGGCTTACAGTAGCCATTTTTGGGGAATGCTAATATTCTTGCGCTACCGTAACTTGGCAGCAATTCCTTTTACACGTCGTGGTAGTACTTAAGCGTGAATATACTGTACATAATGTCGGTCTTCCTAAATAACGCACAGAGACGTGTGGGTAAACACGCGCCCAAGCTCAGTTACATGTTTCTCTATAAACGTACGGGCTGCACGGTTTGCCGGCGGACAACAGCGCTAGTGTTAGCGCTCGCTCCCAGCAGTGCTGTAGGGTCGAGGGGCCCTGTTTGCTAAATGCACAGATCCACCTCACAGCTGGGGTGTGCATTTGCATAATTTAACCCAGCAGAAAGCCCCGGTGCTTTGGGACTTGTCAGATGTAATTTTCTCGGCCATGTTTCAAAGCAGCTCTGCGTCTTTACATACTTGCATCGCCACACTTGACAGCAATGCGAGCCACTCAACCCCACGTGCAGACAATTCACATACTGGCTCAAATTTGAATAATAAGGAGCATTACAACTAATAATAACCGCTGATCTGGGGAAGACAGCGCTCATTATTTTACCACCGGTACAGAAAAAAAGCTTTAATGTGGCTGTGACCTCACTTCCTGGTTCTGCGGGCTTCCCTGAATGTGTTTCCTCACCACTGACATCTGCTTCAGTACACTGCCTGACCACCTCTGCCCTGCGGATGCCCCTGCTTCAGCAATAATAGACAGAGGGATGGCAATCACTGCGCATGACCGCTCAATCCTACCGCCTTGACCGCCTAATGTTAATGGTGCACAACCTGAAGGGGGTGAAATAATGTTATTTTTTTGATGTACTTCACTTATTCCCCCTTGTCTTTCCATTCTGACACATATTAAGGAATGTATTATGTGTACTGTTGCTTTATCCTAAAAGTGTAGTAGGTGCATGCAGGCTGCTTTTTCCAAGCCTACCAAAAACAGTGTGCATTTACAGAAAATTACACATGAGAAATGGGATATTATTAGAAAACCCTGTTCGCATTAATTCTAACGAGCCGCTTTGTTTTTTTTGAATTTTTATGTTACTGAGCCCATAGTTTC